>NW_009230535.1:0-13774 GCF_000690835.1 Fulmarus glacialis
CCCCATAGACTTGTGAGCATCCAGGTGGTTTCATCTAAAAGAGTTACACTATTTCCCAAGTAGTTGCTATATAATCGTATTTGCGCTTGCACGGCTTTTCCTCCACATTTTTTATATAGCGAGCAAAATTTTATTAACCACATTTTAGGAGAAGCTGAAAACCAAAGAGAATAAACGAAACTTCACGCAGCAAGTGATCTGAGGCTGCAAGAAGGCAACCCAGCATTACAGAAACATCATGTAGGCCCTCTGGTTCCCGTGCCATGTTTTTTTGCTTGGCATGACAGCAGTGGGCACCAACAGTCACAGCTAGGCAGCAAGTCTGTCAGTGAACACACCAAGAAGCAGAGCTTTAAGCAGCCAGAAAAACGTAGTTTGAAAACCAGAAAGGGAAAAGGTGGTTTGAAAAGCCACTGAAATACTCCATTCACAATGATGAGCCCATAACCTAAATTTTCAATTAAATTAAAAGTATCTGTTCTTTTACATTTAGATAGAAGTGGTCTGTGAGCTGAGACTCTGTCCACAGAGGAATAAGTATTAGGTGAGGGTAGAGGACTAAACGCTAGTGAGTTGGCCCATTTAGGTCTTCATTTAAGGGAGTATGTGGTACAAACCAAAGTTTGGTTTCAGTCTGGGTGCCTCCCAGATTTTGTTTTTTACATTTTTGCCCTCCCTACACATAGTTTTTCCATCCAACTCAAGTAATTTTTTCCTCTTACTTTTCAATTCTACGCTCAAACATTTAACCTCTCTTCTTTGTCCAGTTGCACTGGTCTTTGCTCTCTCTCTCTTTGGCCCCACCCACACTCCCCCCTCAATCATTTTTGTTTGCAATCTCTAGAAAAGAAACATTATAAGCTAAAATTTTGGTGAAGACTTCATTCTATGATTCAAGGAAATAATAGTTCTGAATGAAACAGGCTGACACCTTAGAGCCAAACACAGTGAGCCCTGATCTGAACGCTAGCCCATTTATTTATCTAACAGTTCACTCCAAACAATAACCATGCTGATCATATCAGAAAGTACATCTATGCAAACATACTATGGTTGCATATTTACGGGGAAGCACTTGAAAAAAAGTTACTTGCACAATCATGTATCATTGGTTATGTGTTCAAGATAAAGTTTAAATACTGTTTATACCTTTCAGTTTATATCCTGTTATCTTTGTCTGCGTACTAAGATGATGTAAAATCTCCAGACAATCCTTTAAATCTAATAACAGATTAGCAAAAAAATTTCAAGGCTGTGAGAAAAATATTTAACAGATACATTAACATGAATCCTCCATGCAGTAAAGCGTAATGAAACTATAAGAATATAAATTACTATTCAAAATATTTTAGTATATATATCTTGTAGGTTTCTAACCCAATTATTTTTAAAATATCTGCTCCTTAAAAATGAAATGCATAATAACTTAAGTGTAATCTTACTTTCTGTATGTTTTCTGCATATAAAATACTCCTGTGTTTTTGTAAATGAATCCCAGTGATAACAAATGCCATGAAAATAAACACAAAGTAGTTATATAAGGTAAAGTAAGGAGTCCTTGCTGAGCCAAGCCATTTCATTGGTGAGCACTGCAAAACCAGGGAAAGTGTTATAATACTTTATATGCCCAACATCCAACTTTAAGAAACTCTCCTTTGAAACTGCAGACAAGGAGAGCTCTCAGACCATGGATTCTCTCATCAATTTATGATCTGTCTCCAGTGCTGTTTCTCTGCTTTCAGACCAAGAGAAGCAGGCAGTTTTACAGTCCACATTGAGCTGCTGACAAGACGTAAATAAGCTCATCTGCTCCATTAACAAGAAAGAACGAACTTGTTAAGTACCTACCTTCTTTTCATTTTCTTGGTTCCAGTTCCTCCGCAGTCTTCAGCCTTGCAAAACTCCCCCAGCCTGTATGACCCCGCAACAGACTCTTGAGTGATTCATTGTGGCAAACTTCCTTCTGTTCAGCTTCAGTTTATGTGGCCAGACTGGCTAAGGTGGGGAAAAAAAAAAACCAAACACAAAACAAAGGAAAAAATAAAAAGTGGAGGCATTTACAGAAGAAACTAAAACCATCTTAAGAAACAGTGGGTCTGGTTAAGGCACACTGCTCTTTCACCATAGTAGAGAGTTAGTTTACTGACTATTGACTTTGGCTGTAGGTCACTAGGGTGCTAATGCCAGGCAAGGCAAAAGGCATCTTGTCCTTTGATAGGATTTAAGGGTAATCTTCGGGAGAAAGAGTGAGAACAGTTATTACCATTTGGGGGTGTGATTGCTAATCCAGCAATGATGCATGACTGATTTATTAACTGTTTCACTCACAGAAACAAATGGAAGAAGGTTCTGCCAAGAATCTGCTGTTCTTTGATGGAGACCACAATGTCTGAATCCCTTTCTTAGAGCAAAGCCGTGGCAAATGCTGAGCCTGTGTGTTTCGCAATGAGGGATTAATTGTGTCTCAATGCATAATCCTATATGCTTACAGAGGAGAGAGTGCTGCAGAGAATTTTAAAAAAGCATGCAGAAATACACCTAGTGTGTTATATATATTTATAGACAAAGAGGAAGAAATATTTCTGCATGCATTTTCCCTCTATTTATCAATATAATCAGCAGCTAAACTAGGTCACATGTCAAAAGTAAGCCATTAGTGCTTCCCCTACTTCTTCCCCACCACCACCGAATTCTAATTCCATGTGTGGCATTGCCACAAAAGCAGCCAAACTGCATGTTGTAGGTTACTCTACAACAGGACTCTACAACTACCTGAAAGGAGGTTGTAGTGAGATGGGGGTTGGTCTCTTCTCCCAAGTAACAAGCGATAGGACGAGAGGAAATGGCCTCAAGTTGCGCCAAGGGCGGTTTAGACTGGACATTAGGAAAAACTTCTTTACTGAAAGAGTGGTCAGGCCTTGGAACAGGCTGCCCAGGGAAGTGGTGGAGTCACCATCCCTGGAAGTATTTAAAAGACGTGTAGATGAGGCGCTTAGGGACATGGTTTAGTGGGCATGGTGGTGTTGGGTTAACGGTTGGACTTGATGATCTTAGAGGTCTTTTCCAACCTTAATGATTCTATGATTCTAGGACTACGGGGCCTTAAAGAACTCTGGAGCCTCTTACACAAGAAAACATTCTCTGACCCAAAAGGCTTACAAGACAACTATTCACCATACTGAAACGACTGCATTAGCAGCTCACACAAAAATCATTCATTTGCAGCATTCTGTAAATTCCCATCCCATAGGCATCTATTTGCATGTTGCAATGATATGTCCAGGAAAAGACTTGCTGATCTACACAGTGACCCAAGTACAAGGATCAGAGGCAGAAGTTTCCACCCTGAAGGGCCAGGTGTGCAACGCTTAGCTTTCATGTACCCAGGTTCTTTATCACGCACAGCACTGAGCCTTTTAAGTTGAATTCGTGTCTCACTTTCAGAATTCTTCCCAAGTCTGAGTAACCTACTCAGGTATCCTAAATGATATGTACTCCCTATTATGACTTAAGACAACACTGCTTTTGAAATAAGAGCTATTAACATTTCCATTATGTCTTTACACCAGGACTTCTTCTTTATTTGAGTTGTCAGTTTAATT
Organism: Fulmarus glacialis; assembly: GCF_000690835.1. Lineage (NCBI taxonomy): Eukaryota > Metazoa > Chordata > Aves > Procellariiformes > Procellariidae > Fulmarus > Fulmarus glacialis. Next base: position 3,603 of record NW_009230535.1, read on the forward strand.
GTTAATCACTTTATGTACCAGATACCTCATAAAAACAAGTCAAGACGCAGATCTTGGTTCAAACAATCTGCATTCTGCATTATATAACAAGTGAGAATTGTTAGCTGGCAATAAACAAATAAGAAAGACTGAAACAGAAAGTGTGAGGAGGGGAACATAGATTCTAAGAAAGGCGAAAAGTTATCTAGGCCTTCAGCCTGATCCATACAGCCAGTGCTGTATGAATCCTGCAACAGCTAAACATCATTGCTGAGCCTTCTACCACATTTTCTCCTCTTCAACTCCTGCCTTCAAATTTAACAGAACATGTTATTAACACCAAAATGCAACCCACTGCTCCTCACACAGCAAAAAACCCTCCATTCAGCAGTCCATTCCCTGGATAATTTGAACAGTCAAAGTTGGCCTGAAAGTAGGTAGGGTTGGCCACACCCCATCAGCTGCAGAAGGTGTGCAACCAGCGTGCCATTATAACAGATCGGCATAGAAACATCACTTCAAGTGTCCTGGTTTTGGCTGGGATAGAGTTAAATTTCTTCCCAGTGCTGTGTTTTGGATTTAGTATGAGAAGAATGTTGACAACACACTCATGTTTTTAGTTGTTGCTAAGTACCCTACTAGTTAAGGACTTTTCAGCCTCCCATGTTCTGCCAGGTGCACAAGAGGCTGGGAAGGAGCATAGCCAGGACAGCTGCCCCAGCTGGCCAATGGGGTATTCCATACCAAGGGACGTCATGCTCAGTATATGAATGGTAGGCGTGTTCCAGGAAGTAGCAATCGCTACTTGGTTATCAGTCAGTGGGTGGTAAGCAATTGCATTGTGCATCACTCACTTTGTATATTCTATTATTATCCCTTCTTTTTCTGTTCTATTAAACTGTCTTTATCTCAATCCACAAATTTTACTTTTTTTTGTTCTTTTTTTTTTTTTGTCCTCCTCTCCCCCCCCCCCCGTGGGGGGGGGGGGGGGGGGAAGAGTGAGCGGGCAGCTGTGTGGTGTTTGGCTGCCTGCTGGGTTAAATCACAACACAAGCAATCAAAAAAAGGCTAAAGATTAAGATCTCCCCAAAACTGGGTCAAACTTTTTTTCTTTTAAATGAATGTCCTAGAAAAAAAAGCAAGACTTGAGTAAGAAGTTGCAAACTGTGGCAAGAAGAAAAGCATTTGCATACTGCTGCTTTCTCAGCAAGTCCTCTCACTTGCACTGTGGGCAGTTTCACTGCTGACGTAAGAGCCCTGCCTGACTCTCTGCACCTCATCTTGCTTTGGCTTGTACTGTGTAATATTATACTGTGCTTCATCTTCACAATTAATCTCAATGACTTTTTCAGACATATTTGGACCTGTCCTCTGATAATTTATGAATCCTGCAAGCTGATCGGGGTGTCAGAATATCCACTCAATTAATATATTGGCTTATCTTGGTTAAGTAGTGACCTTAAAAAGCAGTACAGAAATCACAAAATGTCTCAAAATGGCTATGTGTCATTAAAAACTGGGATAATGGCATAATGTCAAGAAGTTTTCCCTCCACTTTTGGTCAACTTCACAAGCCTGCTTCTGCCTAAGGAAGGGAAAGGCCTGGAAATAAATAGCTATAGCAGAAATAAACAGCTTAGCAGAGAGAGGTACAAGAGCAGAGGACATTTTAGGTGGAACAAGATGGCAACCCAGTGAGGGAGTCTGGCCTACCTCAGTCTCTAACAACAGGAGCCCCGCAGGGTAATAGGTTAAGCCAAGTGGAAAAATTTATCCTAATAGTCTGGTTTCCCACAAAGTATATAGCCTCCAAACCCATTATAATCCCACTTTATTTTCTTTAGCACAGCATCATCTGTCAAGAATTAAAGTGATTTAGTAGGTATATAAGTAACTACTTTGTAGAAACTCACTAAAGTTTAAATTTAGAGAGTTGCTTAATTTTCTTCTCCAGTACAGATAGTATCCTTTTCCTTACTTAGCTGGTACGTATTCAGCACCAGACTAATTTAAAACACTGAGACTTTATCAACTGTGTCTTTCTCTAGTATCCTAAAAATACAGCACTCTTTTTTCCACATTCACAGAAAGTAAAACAGCCTTTTATTCTATTATCTTCTATTTGAAGGCTCCATACAAATTGTTCCTTCAAAGCCTTTATTGCCTTCAGAGGAGGAAAGCCATAAACATCCCTTAGCTGTAGTGCCTGACACTTGAAAGCTCATCCTGACTATTTGCATCTTTAGATACCAGACTCCCTGGCAGTGCTACCAGGAATCTCAAACACATAGACACAAAACATCAAATTAATCAACACGAACACTGTAATTGCTCAACACCAAAATATTTAAATGTGAACATTTAAATGGTATATCCCAGGACTCATGTCATATTTATTGCACATGATGATGTTATCTTCCTGTACCAGCCCAGTCATAGACTTGGACATGTTATTTCTAGCAAAAAAATCATGTAGAAAAAATGGCCTAGTCTATTGCACCAAGTATTGTACCACCCATGAACTGCAGCTGGGTAATTTGCAGTTTACTCTTAGGTCTGAAACCAGCTTACACTGACAGGAAGAGAAATTGAGAAGGTTATCTCCCACTGACCTGTCAGTTTCTCCCTTATGAAAAACACTGCATCTTCAGGGTTGAACAGCCTTCACACATAAATCTTAACAGCTCTGTAAACATCTGCACCATGGTTCATCAATTACCCTTCCCTGCCTTCTGTCACCAGCAAAGTTTGGGGAGAATTTGTTTGTCTCACTGGAGAGTGACTTTTTCTGGAATAAAAGTCTATGTCTTTTCTTTGTTCCATGCCCAGAAAGAGAATGAAGAAACATGGCCAGGTTGTTAATCTAATCAATTGCCTTACCAAAGACTTTTTTCTCCATTTTTAGTGGACTTTAATTTCACTAGCTCCCTAAAGACTTTCAGGTTTGTTGTTGCTCAGTGCTTTGAAGCTTTGGCACAATGAAGACAGGGCAGAGGTACTGGAGTCACCTCATTATGAACTGCTTCCACAACCAGCCTAGGTCAGTACCCAGGAACACCACCCCAGGATGACTTTTCTTAGCAGCTAGGTATACATCATGTCCTAGGGACAAACCCCACATGTTTTCAAAGGGCAACCTTGAGTCTGATTGTCATCTTAATTCTGTCCACGTAAATGAGAAGTTATTTCCATTAGCACTGAAGAACAACTGAACTAGAGGCTGGATTTAGTGAGATTTACACAAATCACTCGTCAGCCCTTTCAGGCAGGGCCCTTTTTTTCCTGAATCTGTACAGGAGCCAAGCAGCTAGCTCACACCACCCTGACCTGCGACAAGGGTTTCTAGGCACAAGAGAAGAGAGGGGGGAGAAAGGGAGAAACAGAAGTATGCATAGAGAGCCCCATCTGCCAGCCAGGAAGGAAAGATAAATTGCATGAAAAAGATCCAAGGCCTAGAGGAGGTTCTCACATTATCATTTACAAAATGTTACAGCTTTGATCTATAATCCATGTTCTCTTATTCCTCCTCCTCCTTTTACATCCATGAGGAATTGTTATCCTTTATCTTATTTGGAGTTAGAGCTGTGAGTGTGGGGAGACCAGATCTTTGTAAAGTGCTTTTGCCCTTTTGTAGCAGCATTAAAAAGACAGCTTTCCATGACTGCATTTTTCTGTGGGCGTAGGATTCCTCTCCCGAAGAAGCAGGTATTGCCCACTAACTCTCTATCATTATGGAGCACTTGGAGATCCCGGACTGAAAACAAGTGCGGAGTATCAGTACCCACATTTTAAGACTTTCTTCTCTTATTTTAACGTAACTGATAGAGTTTCCCAGGCTCTTCAAGGATAACTTAAAACCTCTGATCAGTGCTTTTTGCTTTAAAGCTACCACATTGTTCCCAAAAGTAAAACAAAACACACCCGCAACCGAAATGTCATACAAAAATTAACCACTATTTCTTTAGCACTTATGAGACCAAATCCTGCTTAATGAGGCAACCCAGGCAAACGCTAAGAATCAATGAGTTTGACCCATGGCATTCTATTGTCTGCAACAAACCAGCTAAAGGTATGCTCACAAAGATGTGCCCATTTCATTTGTGATATGGGTGCACAAACAACCATGGGAGAGTGGATGGAAGGATGTAGTCAAGAGAAGAAAATTTTGTGAGAATCCAGGTAATATAATTGATAGTGAGGAGAGTTCTTGTCTTAAGAGGGGCTAAAAAAGTTCTCGTTTCAAATAAGAAGTTGTAAGATGTTTAATTTCCCCGCTGATTCATAATATTGTGACATTGAAAGCAAGAGGAGGGATATGCAAGGGAAAGGGGCAATGTTTCCTCTCCTGTTACACAGGAGCTATTCAAGAAAGGAAAGAAACCGAGCTCAAATCTATGCTTCGCTGCTTATAGCATTTGCTGACTGGCAAATAGATACTGAGTGAGTGAAAAGGTTTAGGGATTTGACATCCATTGGCAAGGAGAAAGCTCATCATCTGCATCCCTTGCAGCTGCTGATACTCAGCCAACACACTCCTACTCTGATGTCAGTAGTCTAAATGAGGGCCATACTCTGATAGTTTAATCCCAGGAAATCTCTGCTGAATTATTAGCTGAGGCTCTGACTTCCACAATTGCACACTGCTCCTCAAGCACAGAGAAGATTGCCTAGCTTCCAATTCAGGCAGGGAAGATTCTGCAACTATTAAACCCTAGTGCAAAGTTCAAACTTACTTTCAAGACAGACCTGCTTACACATGTTCACCACCACCACGAGCCCTCAGTGAACAGAAAAGAATTGCCCAGTCCCTCAAGTGATTAGAGCTGGGCTATGTCAATAATAATTATTAAGTGCAGCAAAATGCCATCTTGGCACTGAAAAACATATTCAGAATACATGAAAATACTGCAACAGCATTTCATCTTCCCTTCTAAGAGGCTGGAAAGCTAAAGTCTGTTCAGCTTTCAGAGTCTCTTGTGGATGTAATCATTTTATATATAACTGGAAAACTTATTCATGACTCATCTGCCTGTATTACCAATTGAATTTTTTAGTCCAATAGCCAGACGTCCATTATGTGGGCTGCTAAATGATTTATATTGATTGAGTACGCACTGTATGCGGCTCTTGCAAATTTTATATGCTGGCTGTATGGAGAATGAATGCTTGTTGATTATGCTCCAAATAGCAATGAACCCAATTACCTAAGCCACTAACTCCCAGTAAGGAAGCCAGAAATACAGCTGTTGTTTCACTACCTTAAAGAAACATTTACTGTTTGGATCCTAAACTACTGTAAATTGAAGTAAATGGGAGATTAGTGAAGAACAAGCCCATGAGTTCAAATCACCTCTTTTAATAACTGTTGTTAATTCCTTATGCTCTAGAGCTTGTATTCCAGAGTAATGCCTCACCCCACACCTGGGAAAGTAGCCAAGAATCCAGCTACTTTGGGAATCTGAGTGACTTCTGAGATGGAGCCACTAAGATGAGGAGCCTGAAAAAAGGTAATTTCAGGGAGAACATAAGGACACTTCTGAATCAGCTTGTGGTGAAAAACTGACTTCTATCATACACAGCTAGAATGAACTTCGGTATGAGGAATGGGTACTAATGACTGCAGAAGGATCATTTGAAAAAAAGATTCTGGCTGAAAGCAACTGTCCTGGTTTCGGCTGGGATAGAGTTAAATTTCTTCCTAGTGCTGTGTTTTGGATTTAGTATGAGAAGAATGTTGATAACACACTGATGTTTTCAGTTGTTGCTAAGTACCTTGTCAAGGACAACTATCCTCTGCTACCAAGCTAGACTGGGAGGAGGGAGCACAGCCAGGACAGCTAGCCCAGCTGGCCAACAGGCTATTCCATACCATGTATACCATACCAGTATATGAATGGTAGACGTGTTCCAGGAAGTAGCGATCGCTACTTGGTTATCGGTCAGCACGGGTGGTGAGCAATTGCATTGTGCATCACTCATTTTGTATATTTTATCATTATTATTATTATTATTTTCCCTTTTCTGTTCTATTAAACTGTCTTTATCCCAACCCACAAGTTTTTCTCACTCTTACCCTTCCGATTCTCTCCCCATCCCACTGCGGGGGGAAGGGGGGGAGTGAGCGAGCAGCTGTGTGGTATTTGGCTGCTTGCCAGGTTAAACCACAGCAATGTGTGGAGGTCACCTAGTCCAAATGCCTTTTCCACACAGGGCTAACTTCACATGAGATAGTGAGATCCTGGGCCTTGTCCACTCAAGGTTCAATGTGGATTGAGATATCACATCTCTGGCACTGGTTCCAGTGCTCTGCCACTCTTGCGGGGAAGAATTTTTTTCCGTGTCCTACTGGAACTTCCCTTGTTGCAACATATCACTATTGCCCCTTATCCCTTCACTGTGCAGCTCTAGGCACTTTTGAGCACATCAGCTTTGTACCCAGTGACAAAGCAGAACAGGCGCCGCATGCAAAGCAGTGATAGCTGTGGGCCTGTATGGGTGCAAGACCAAAGGGACATCACCATCAGAGGACACAGCTGCAGTTCTACAGATTGAGAGTGGCTAAAAATTTAGCCAAGACCCTCACTTAATAGCTCATATTGCATTTCAGGGCTCTGGCGCACATGTAATTGTCTGACGTCACCACACAACCCTGCATCCACAACACTGCTGAGTCTGTGCTTCAGGGAAGGACTTAAAGCTAGGACTGGAATAACAGGAAAGTCAGAGGAGGGTGAAGAACAAGCTTATTCTTTTAAGTTCACAAAGCACCTGTCATACAAAACACTTCTTCCAGAGAAAGAAGCACCAGAGAAAGTCACACAATGTATCACAGAATTAAACGAAAAAGCCAAAAATTACCAATGTGATTGAAATCAGGCCCCTCTGCTCTTGTTCACAAGAAGAAGCACATTATGAAGACCACTGGTTAAGTGACCTTCCATTCCAATCAATAATGAAATTGCTGTCCATTCAGTAAGGTTTTAGCTCCTGTTTCAGACTCTGAGGTATAACCACAAATACATTCGCCACTAAAAACCATGAGGGGGGAGGCACCCCCTCACACACATCACACTGGTGCACACCTCAGGAGACTCAGCGTAGATGTAATCTCCTAAGTTTAGCAACACAATTCAGCCAATTAAAAAAAAATCTCTTTTTTTTTTAAATAAACTTTTGCATGTCAGAATCATCTATCTTCCAAAACTCTCAAATTATTTTTACAGATATTAATGGATAAGGCTTAGCCATATCGTGGAACCTAAGATGGCTGCCTGCACCTATCCTATTTCCGGTTTGGAAATGGGAAACAGTGTACACCACTGAAATGCAAGTTTCCCAGTTAGCAAAAAGGTACAACTCCAACTGCATAGAATCAGGCAAAGAAGAAATTAATTATGAAACTCCTCTTTACAAATGTGATTTGAGGATTCAATCCACATCCCTTTCTCACTGAAAAGAAAGATAAGGTGCTTTGAAGGATCATTCCAGAGGCCAGTTTATCCACCCATTCTCCCTCCTGCTCTGCATCTTTCAGACTACTTTGTACAGTGCCTAAAAGGGAGGATATGAACCAACGCCTGTTTGCTCTGATAACTGTGTCTGCTCCTAGTCAGATTAATTGGTTTACAACCCAGTTAAAGATTACAGCCTGGTAAAATGATACAGACACAGTCCTTCAGTTACTCTTCACAGTCCATGTGAAGAGACTAAAATACATTCCTAAGAATGAAAATGGAGTTTCAGTACGTGCTAGGGATTGTGCAAAACACATTGCTGTAGAGTACAGTATTTGTCCTTCCAGACTGCAGTTTTAAAGAGTATAAAATTTACAGGAACGTGAAGGTCAAACGGAAGTTTAGAGACACAAGGCGTTCATGAGGATCAACAAACTCTAGGATATTTGACAGAATAGTATCAGTGTCTACTACTTTTTGTTCATCCAGGCCTTTGGCATCAAGCTGCTCATGAGACTTAAGGGCTGCAGTAGTACCTAATTTCATACCTCTACCGATTATGATGAGAAGAGGTTCCCCTTCAAAAAACTGGGAACATGCCAGAAGACTGGAGCATTGTACTGATACTCACTAAAGAGGAAAATGGGTCGACCTCAGTAATTATAACCCTCAGTGCAAGCTAAGATAATGGCAAAAACCATGCAATGCAATCAATAAAGAACGAAAGGATGGGAACATAAGTAGGGCTGGTCTACCTGATTATATGGAAAACAGATACTGACTTAGAAACCTGATTGCATTCTCGGAGACTGCGGGATTGATGGCTAATGATAATCATGAAAGTTTAACAACTTTAGTAGAGTACTTGACATAGTGCTTCAAGGTATTCTACTTTAAAAGGTAGTTCTTAAGCTGCACCAATGAAAGCACAATAAATGGATTAAAAATTGGCTAACTGGCAAACTCATAGAGACACTGGGGAAACACGATCAGTTGAGGAAGTTTCTAGTGGGGTTCTGCAGGGTTTCATTCTGGGTACGCTCCATAAAGGTTGGATTTTTTCCTCCCTCTTCTATGAAACATGTACATAACACATGTATATGTTTGTATGTGTGACACATACACACGTATGTTTATCACACTGAGACTGACAAAGAGTGTAAGGACTTGATCATAAGTAAATTCAGCTCAGTAACACATAGTACTCAAGCAAATGCAATGCAATAAATATAAGAATAGCAAGCACAGGCCTCGCAGGACAAGAGTGTATTCAAGAAAACAAAGAACTTGAAAAGAATTTGGGTTTACACAGAATTAAGAGATTGCAGACATATCTGAGGAAGCAAAATGAGCACGTACAATCCCTGTGTTTGTCCTGTGCTGCAGGGGAGGGGAGAAGCAGTAGAAGAGGAGCTTGTTTCTCAGGTCTTTGATTAAGAACTGGGGAAGAGGCAGAAAGAGCCACAAAGAAGAGGTGAGAGCTGAAGAAAATGCGTTGCAGGAGAGGCCTATGGAGCTCCAGCTGTTCAGGCTATCAAAAGGAAGACAAAGAGATGACTTGGTTACAGTATATAAATCCTTCAAAAGGAGAAAATGAAAATTATTAGAGAGATGTTTAACACAGCAGAGAAAGACACACACACAAAACCCCACTGGTTCAAGCCAAGAAAATTAATTTGTTAAATCAGACAAAGTTGTAATCTACAAGGTGATTAACCAGGAGCAAAGTACCTGGGGGAAGATTTTTCATCTTTGCTTGGCGTTTCCAAACCAAGACTGGCTGTCTTCATGGAGAACAGAAGCTTTAGTCTGACTCTTCAGATCAAGGGGAAAACAAAACTGAAACGCTGCCAAAAGCACCAGTTTTCAGCCTGTGGTGCTTGCCCATAGTTTACTGCAGAAGTTGCATGATCCCTCTCACAGTGCTGAGATTCAAGTCTTTTATCAGTCACCTACAGTCAGCTAAGATTCATCTTCTCCCACTACCAAGTCTCAGGTTTATTTACACATACTCCATATATCTTTAAGCAGGTTAATGAGTAGGCATGACCATTTTTAATGCATGTAATGAAAGAAAAAGTAACATTTTCAAGCAGATATCTAAAAACCCAGGGAAATACACATCACCTGCATCCACATGATGAATAGCTATAACACATCTCTAATGCAGACCTTGAACTGCTCTCAATCCTGACCTCATCTCTTCCTCTGCTACTAAGAGATGCACAGCTTGTGCCAGGCCACTACACGTGTTCCACACTCCCTGCCTCTCAAATAAAACCAGTGAAACAGATGCCTTCACTTTTTTCTTTTTTTAATCTGAAGAGAAATCCCAGGACCACACTAAAATGATTTTTTTTTTTTTTTTTTTAATTAGATCACATCCTCCCCTGTAACTTGGATGTTACCTCTGCCCCAGTGGGCAAGAAAGCCTTCAGAAACACACCCTGCAAATCCTTCATCTACAGACTGTTTTCTTCCTGTAAAGCAACTTGTCCCTATTCGGAAACATAAGGCCGAAACGTGCCTCATGACATACTCTCTCAGCATTTTGTAGAAACACGCAGCCTCCCCCGACTCTCACCCTACATGAAACAGCTGCAGGATTAAATTGCCATTCATGGATGCAACCCCCCCCCACGCCCGCCAGAGAAAGGCCCTGCGCTTTAAACGACGGCTGGGCGTCCCCTTCCGCATCCGAGGCTACACGTAGCGTCGTTCACACGGCGCAGCACACCA
>NW_009230536.1:0-266 GCF_000690835.1 Fulmarus glacialis
ACAGGCACAGCCTGGGGGATGGGAACGCAGGGCATATGGGGTCACAAAGGGGACATATGGGGGCACAGGGGTTTATATGGAGTTCCAAAGAGGGGTATGTGGGGTCCCTAAGGAGTGGGATATGGGGGCACAGGGGGTATATAGGCTCCCCAAGGGGGTATATGGGGTCCCAAAGAGGGATATACGGGCTCACAGGGCTTATATGGGGTCTCCAAGGGGGTATATGGGGCCCGAAAGGGGGATATAAGAGCAGACAGGGGGTATAT
>NW_009230536.1:1589-1890 GCF_000690835.1 Fulmarus glacialis
GGTATATGGGGTCCCAAATACGGGTCTATTGGGTCTCACAGGAGGATAAATGGACGTACAGGGAGTATATGGGGTCCCAAATGGGGTTATATATGGTCCAATAGAGTGATACAAAGGCACACAGAGGGTTTATGGGGTCCCGAAGGAGGCTATATGTGGACACAGGGTGTGTATGAGGGTCCCAAAGTAGGGGGATATGGGCAGCCAGGAGGTATATGGTGTCTCCAAGGGGGATATATGGGCACAGAGGGGTATATGGAGACCCAAAGGGGGGGTTATATGGGCATGCAGGGGGTATATG
>NW_009230537.1:0-3108 GCF_000690835.1 Fulmarus glacialis
CGGGGCAGTCGCGCTGGCCGCAGGGGCGCCCACCCCGGGGCAGAGCCGTGTCCCCCGAGGCCCCGCCACAAGCACAGCCATGTTCCTGGCCCCGCTCGTGCGGGGCTACCTTTCGGGGTGAGGTTTCTGCGGCTCTGCCTGTAAGGAGCAGTACTGAACTGAGGCGAATCTGGGGTGAGAGGTACTGACTTGATCCCCTGCTTCAGGAGCATCCAGCTTCTGGGGGTGTGCTGCCCAACTGGGCACCTGACGGTGCCCCTGCTCAGCACAACCTCCCATTGCTCACGGCACGTGTCTTTTCTGGCCTTTTCCAGGCTTCCTCCGTGCTGTTCTGGGCAGCTCACCCCAGGGCTCATCTCACAGCCCCAGCCTGCGTCTGATTTCTTGAGAAAGGGACTGGTTTGCTTCCCCGTTCCTAATCGCCTCCATGGGTTTCTCCTGCATTTTTATATATAACTCCTCATTCGTTCTGCTGCAGATGACTTCCAACGAGATGGAGACACCAGTCTTCAAAAACCTGAGGGGCTGTTCATCAGCCCTTTTGTATGTCTCCACATTTTTGATATTGAGAAACAAATTTGAGATCCTCAACAGAAACATGAAGTTGATTTCGTTAACGCAGCTGCTGTCTGGTAGCACCAAGGACGATGCCTGCCCTAGAATGAGGAACGCACAGGCAGCCTGTACTGTCCTGAAAGTAGTCTAGAAGCCGTGGCAACTTGAGGGAGAACTAATCTGCAGATCATAATACAAATCTGCGGTTGGCTTTATTACGGGATGGGAATGGCACTCTTCCTCCACCCTGCCAAAGCTTTGGAGGAAAAGAAGAAAACCAGGAATGGAGGTGGTCATTGTGAGTCAACGCACAAAAGAGGAAGCCCGTCTTGACTTCTCGAATATCACCATGTGTAACAAAGCCTGTGGACCAGTTATGTTATCTTGGTGTGTCTTTACGCATCTGCTGATCTTCATGAAATGATTGAGCCTTTGGTTTTGAGTGACAGTTACAATACATGACTCCAGTCTTCCCTTGCACCACATTTTTCCTGATCCAAAAATAGTTTTCAAGACCATGTTCAAAGCTATTTTAAGTAGTATGTTTTGTGCTGAGGTGCCAACTTGTCTCCTCCAGCGACGGGCAAAATCTCTTTTTTCAAAATGATTACAAATCCCCATAGAGTGGCAGGCACTCAGAGGACAATTACATGCAGCTTTTGTCTGCTCACCCACCAAGGGTAAACACATGTCTCATTCATCTTGACTGCGTTTGATAAAATGAGCCAGACTGTCAAACAACATTGAAGGAACGTGTTCAGTCCACTCTTGGCTTGAAAAGAAGCTGAGATTCTCGTGACTGGGATGCTACTCATTCAGAGAAAAGCAGCATTTCTGTATTTGTCTTCCTCCTAATTTTAATGGGGGGTTCTAGATGAAAGGTACAGGTAAAGATATTGCCCGTGAGGCGCTGCAGAAGGCTTCAACCTGAAGACAAGTTAGGAATAAACAGTTTGGAGACAAATCTGTGTGTGCACTTGGGAGCACTCCTCTCACTGTGATCTAGGCGTCTGTCTGATACTCCCCTTGAGGGATATCGAAAGAAGGAGTTGCTCTACAGTGCCCAGCCTCCATTTTTCTCTTCATCTTCCCATAACCCCATTTCCGCCATCTCCTGCCACGCAGGTGCCAAAGCTGCTGCCAGTTCCCCCTCGCATCCTGCGTTCACACGGTCTGCGCCGCAGAGCGATGCCTGGGAGAGCTGGCGGTGCCGTAGACAGGTCCCTTGGCAAGGCGTTTTCGGCTGGCCGTGGTCTGCAGCCTGCCAGAGGAGCAGCCGGACCACCACAGAGCACAGCGCACCCTCAGTTATGGTGCGGGTGTAAAGAGCCGAGACAGGGTACTGTGCCCTCCCTACCAAACTGACCTGCAGTTGTCACTGCCATGCTCTACGCTATCGTTTGCTTTCTGTCATTACTACTGTGATATTTCATGTTATTATTTCTCTAGCTCTTTCCACTTCCTCTTAAAAAAGATTAATTAATTAATCTTCACAGTATGCTTGTGGGATAGGTATTATCTCCATTTAACAGATGGGATATGAAAGTCACAAAAAAGCTTTTGAGCTGGGACTACAATCTTAATCCGTTGATTTCCTTTCACACAACCCAGCTGCCTTTTAGGTATTTGTATGTGACATCTGAGACATACTAAACAGACAGCTGACTCCTCTGTTAACCCTTCCACTGCTGCACAGCGCTCTTGCCAAAGGCTCCTACATGCCATGATTTTATGGACAAGTTTGTAGAGCGCTCACCAGTGCTTTGTCTTTGGCAGATCAACAAGAGGCAACTATAAGAAATGTTATCCTTCCAGAGAGCTCTCAGAAGCTGGTATGAAGAATATATCTTTCTGATCAGATTCATATCATTTTAGAGTAAAGTTGTGGGGGTTTCCCTCCCCCCCCCGAAAGACACCCTCTGGAGGGATCTCTTGAAGGAACATGTGCTGGTGCTCCCACTGGGCTGGAGATCAGGTGGCATCAGGTGAAACGCCTATGGAAGTACAAAGAGCTGCGTCCCACGACGTGCTCGGGTGGAGCAGAGGCAATGACTCATGGAGGTTCTAAGGCAGGCATGAAGTGAGGCATGTGCCTCACTCGGCTATTAGTCTGAGGGATCTCTTGAAGGAACATGTGCTGGTGCTCCCACTGGGCTGGAGATCAGGTGGCATCAGGTGAAACGCCTATGGAAGTACAAAGAGCTGCGTCCCACGACGTGCTCGGGTGGAGCAGAGGCAATGACTCATGGAGGTTGGAGGTTCTAAGGCAGGCATGAAGTGAGGCATGTGCCTCACTCGTCTATTAGTCTTTGACCTGAAGGCATAGAAATCATTAGGAGACAGTGCAAATTAAATCTCACCTTTCCACCACCACAACCGAGAACGGTTTCTTGCTGCTTCCATCATCTACACGTGATGTCTCATCCTGCTGACCAGCTCCCTCTCGCCCTCACAGCCTCCCGCAGCTTTGCCCTTCTCCTTCCCTGAGGATTCGGTCTCTCTGCTAAGCGGGTCAGGGGACGTTTAGCACCTTGCCCAACCCTGCTCATTCCT
>NW_009230537.1:3127-6475 GCF_000690835.1 Fulmarus glacialis
CCGGACAGCCAAGCTCTGGGAGCCAAACGCTATACCTCCTGACAGCAGTACTCCCACAGGTAATGAAGTGCCACCAAGGTAAAGTTTTAGCCTGCACTTTGGTCCTGGTTTCGCAGGAAGCGGTTATGGTGCTTTCTGTAGCAATGAGCGCGGGTAAATGTTTCTCCTTGCTTATCGCGGGCTAGCTCTTTGCTACAAAATTTTATTAACCGAAGCTGCCTTTTCTTGTCACCAGTTAGCACACAGCCAAAAATATATAACCTAAGTCAACAAAATCCAAAGACCTTGTCACCTGACTTAAACTGTCTGCCGAAAGGATGCCAGTCCCCAAGCAGTGGCAGGAAGCCAATATCGATATGTCACTCTGACGCGAGGGTGCTGGCAGCTGTCAGTCAGTGGGTCAACACCCACAATGCACCCGGTCTTTTCCCAGTGCCACCTCTTGCAATGAGGACACCTGGCTTCAGCAAATGCCACCCAGCACCTTGGCGCTCCGGCAAAGCAGCAATGTCAACAGCTGGGAATCAATCAGAGAGCTCAGAGCAAAACTTTCCCGACTCATTTTCCTGCTGGCTTCAAACATCGCTGCAGCACATTTATCGTTGCTAATTGCTACTTGGTCTGTGGGTCTATCGGGTATCGTCATGTACAAAAGTTGTGCCGTTTCAGGTATACCGATGCCGCTAAAGCAGTACGACACCTGCAGTGCAGATGCAGTTATCTGCATATATGCAGTTAGCATAAAAATGCCGTCTGCCTGCACTGCTTGTGCCTAGAAGGATGGGGAATAAAGCAGGTCCTTCAGCACTTCTTATATGACGGAGCCTCCCACCATATCCCCAAAATGTATAATAATAGGAAACTGTGTGAAGAACACGTCGGGGAAACGAAAGGTCTTTTGCTTTTCTATTGAGACAGTGGGTCTGACCGGCTCAAGATAAATAGCCCGAGCCACGGAGGTACCACAGGGAGTGCATGGGGACGCAGACCAGAAGGGAAAAAAACACTGGCTCTCCCCCACCCTCTGGGTGCCAGAGATCAAGAAGCAGGGAAATACCTGGCATTTATTCCCCTCGGCTGCCTGTCATGAGTGAACTAGAGGTTGTTGGAGGCTGGAGTCTACGCCAGCAGGCCAGCAGTGACGACTGTTGATGCAGTCCTCCGGTAGCCTCGCTGGAGCCACATCCCTGGCTGTGTCTCTGAAGTAGCTCAGGGCTGTGCCACCCTCTCCTCTCTCAGACAAGAGTCTGTAGCAGCCGAGTGGCCGTGACATTATTATTCAGCCTACACGGGCACACACAGACAAACAGACAGTACAAATCGTTACTTGCAACTGCTCGTTTCCAAATAGGCTGGAGGCTGCGCCGCTCGAGAAGGGCAAATGCCCCGCCGGAGGCAGCGTTCATTCCCGGTGTAACAGGCAGACGGAGCGAAGGACAAAGCAAAACTCCCGCTGCGGTGGCTGGGCACAGCATGTGGACAGAACGGGTGTTACCATGTAACTCCTGTTCGTTTTCAGTGAAGCACCCTGTTTATTAGGGCCCCTTAGCTACAGCTCGATTTACTACATGGCTGATCTCTGGAGTCAAGGCTGATTCTGTCTCCCTAATCCGTAAATTGAAAAGCATCTGAAAGTGCATTGTTATACGCAAGATGCCAAACTAAGCTGGTCTTTAACACGACTCAACTAGCAAGACGAGCCATCTCCCAGGGCAGAGAATAGCTTGCAGATATTTTCTACTGCGATCCATGTATCACCTTTCACTTCTGTGGCTGATGCAGGGATAAAGAAAGGGTGTGCGGTTGAAGCAGGCCCACACCCTGATGTTTCCCAGCTGTTCAAGCCTTCCCTTGAGACAGCCGCCATCTGTGCGAATTACAACAGCATGAATTACGCCTCAGGATCCAAGCCACAGGAGTGTTTCCAGGATTGCTCCAGCTTTTCGCTATTCCAAACATTTTGCAGGCCCCTCCTCTTCTGCTGCTAAAGTTTTAGCTCTTTGTGTCCTCTGCGCTCGCAGAGTTTTCCAGTTCCATTCCTCATATTTTCCTTGGTCTCAACTTTCAACTGAAATTTCCACGTGTCCAGTCTTACTTATTCAACTTTCCAGAGCACAACACATACATTATAGATGACTCCACCTGCTGGCTATTCGGTAGTCCAGCATTCGTATCAGAGGGACTATGAGATGCATACTGTTTACTTATATAAATATGATCACAAAATCGTGCCCTTAGATTGTATGTTTGCTGCAAAAGATTATCAGTTTTCCTTTGCACAGAAAAGTGCTATGTGAATTTATGATAACATCGTACCAATAAGCACTTGCAATCTGATTTTACCCTTTCACGATGCTATTTGTTGCTGATACAGCACACATTTCAAACAAGATTTGAAAATATATTTCTTTTTTTTTTATGTGACTTCTCCACTCTAGAAATAGTTATTGCCTCTTTGGCTTCAGATCCAAATTAGAAAACGTCGATAAAGCACAATAAATACTCTACATACGAGCCAAGAGGATATTTTCAAAGTTAGGCAAACCCCAGTTTGTAAAGAAAATCCCCCATACGTGCTACATCTGCATAAATACTAAGAGTTTGCATAAAAACCCGATGCGTGCATGAACACAGAGCCAGCTAGGTCAAGAGAACTGACGCTGCGAGAGCGTGAAGAAATCCTTTTCTTGTGATTCAGCATGACATTTAAGCACTTGCTTAGCTTTAAGCATGAGAAATATCATTGCAATCAATGAGGTTATTGACACGCTTCTGGACAAGGCGAGTACTCTGGTGCTGGGCTGAATCAGGGCTGTGCCTTGCGTGCACGGCCAGAGCGGCCGTACAAGTTGCAGGCAGGGGAAGCTGCCTACATCTGTCTCGGAACATGTCCATCTGCCCTGCCAATTGCCAGTGCTCTCTTATCTCCAAGAAAATGAAATTATTTCAAATGCAATTTATAGCCCCCACTGAAAAAAAGGCTAACCCTCTCTCCCAGAATCATCCAAAATCCAGACAACACATAATCCACTGCAGGAAATATAAACACCTAATGCAATTTTACAGGCGGCTGGAGGGTGCCAAGTTTGCTAGCCCAGACAATAGGTTGCAGATTTCTCTGTGGAAAACAAAAAAAAAAAGAAAAGAAAAAGAAAAAAAGGAAAAAAAAGGAAAAAAAGAAAAAAAAGGGGAGGGGGAGGGCTGGACTGCAGCTTTTCTCGGTGCTCCTCAAAACTTGGGAACTTCAGCTGTGGCTGCTGGCAAGAAGGGGCCGCTAATCCCGCAGTCTGTAGCAATCAGAAACACAGCCATATTTAGTCATGTTTTCCAGCTCCTTCTCCTATTCCT
>NW_009230537.1:6670-17792 GCF_000690835.1 Fulmarus glacialis
AGCAGGGCTACAAATTCAAACCAAAATAAAACGTTACCAGCCCATGCAGAATTCAGAAGGGGATATCCACAGCCCTGCGAAGCTGATGATAAAACCGTGGTGGAATCCCTGCCTGAGTGACACTGGAGCTGGCCGGGGACACCAGCTCTGTGCTGTAGGGTCCGGCTGACCCAGAAATCGGCTGTATGACTCAGGATTACCAGCGCCGTGCTGGCCCCGCTCCCTCCCGAGGCTCACCTCAGACTTTATTAATACCACTCATCTTCACACAAGTTGCACTCAGATGGAGTTAAAGTGGTTTGGGTAACATGGGTTAAATATGGAATGGGGAAATTGCCATAGTCTCCCAAGTACGTGCTATAAATTCAGGCAATTTAGGGCAAAAGGGAAAGCTGGAGGCAATCTGAGCGTATTCTTCAGCAGTGAGAATGCACAGGTAGGAAACCTAAATAAATGTAATTGCGGTACCAGGCTATAACCATGTCATTCTGGAGGAGTCACTTCAGTTTTATCTCCCGGACTCGCTTACACTGATTTTTAAAGACACAGTATCTTTTTCTCCCCTTGATTCCCATTCTCTACCCATCAGCCTGTTTGGGTGCCTCAGCTGTACATCTCTCACCCTAATACACTTACCAAATACACTTTGTATTTGACCTCAACACTGAGTTTCCTCAGTTTGCAGTATGTATTTACAGGTTAATTACAATATTCATGTAACAGACTTTACCCTAGATAACATCCACGTTCTACTTAATGCAAACTTACATACCTGCATCTGTATACACCCATATATAAGCTTGTATGTCCATGTATGCACACACAAACACCGACGTGCAAACACATAGAGATAAGGCTTTAAGAAAGCCTCAGCACTGCTCTCTTCTTCTCCGTGCAAGGGGCTGCTTTGTGCACGCAAGCTGTTCGCCCCTCACCGGTGCCTCTCCCAGGGCCTCCGTCTCCTCCGGCTGCCCATCCTGCCTGGAGGGGGATGCTCTGGCCCCCTGCCACCATGCACGGCTGGGTCCCAAGGGAACCCCTGGGCTCCTGCTGTTAGAAGGTCGCTGGGGATTTGGGGGCACGTCCTTGACTTGCACCCGCCTGTGCAGCTCCCCGCTGGCCTGGACCGATGGGAACCC
Source organism: Fulmarus glacialis (assembly GCF_000690835.1). NCBI lineage: Eukaryota > Metazoa > Chordata > Aves > Procellariiformes > Procellariidae > Fulmarus > Fulmarus glacialis. Next base: position 7,810 of record NW_009230537.1, read on the forward strand.
AAACCTGGATGCGTGGGGGGCGGGGGGGGGGTGCCTGCCCCCACTGCAGCCCCCTCCCCAAAGTCCCTGCGTCTGCTCCAGCGGGCCGGCCCCTTGGAGGTTGCTTCTCCCCCTGCATCCCTCAGCCCTCCGCTTTTGCGATTTTTTTTTTTCCTCACCTTTTCTGCAGTGGGAACTTTCCCTTGGGAGCCATTAGTAGGGGAAGGGAGACAAGGAGAAACGAGAGCCAGAGGTTCAGATCATGAACAGGCAGGAACTCACCCCTCTGCTGCCAAAACCTCGCTGAAGGCTCCAGAGCTACTGGGAGCATGAGCCTACAAGCTTAGGGCTCGCTGCCCTGCCTCCCCTCAGCCCTCTTCCTCCCCAGCGCCCACCGAGGTCTCTGCAGCGTACCCAAAATCCCTGCTCCTGCTGCCCCTGGCCATCCTGGGTCACTGAGCCCAGACCCCTGCTAGCACAGACATCACTCCAGGTAATCCCTTTCATAAATTGATCGAGCTCCAACTAAAACCACTGTTAAAGTGATTTTCAGCTCCTCTACTTCTGCGGGGCGGCTGCTTTAGAATTAGTTTATAGCAAAGCTCTCTGTTTAATATAAAGCTATTACCAAGCCGTTGCTTGGTTTTGAAGAAGATCACCTCACGCTATCAGCTCTGTGCTGAGACGAAATGCCAGCTTAGATGTCACAGCACCAAACCAGTCACAAACAGGCAAAAAAAAATATTACCAGCTGCGATAAACTTCCCCCGTGTGCTTTAGCACTCATAGGCTAGCTGAGAGGCGTGGGATCCCCAGCCCTCAGGAACAAGCCCCTGCTGCAGCATGCAGGCAGTGAGCACATTTCATCCCGGTGCAGACAAATTCCTTTTGCAGTTCCTCCATGCCGCCGAGCACAGCATGCCCACCCGGGAGAGCAGATTATAATCAAGCTCAGCGGGGCTCGTAATCAACACAGGTAAGTATATATTGCGTCTTGCTGTGATTCGGAAATAAATAAGGTGACCCCATTTTGCCTGCTGTATCATTGATAATTCATCCCCTTTCTCCGGTTTTCGACCCATGAGAAATGTCTTCAGCCGAAACCATTCATCATTAGTTTTCTGAGATACTTAATTTTTAAACGCATCCCTGTCCATCAGTCACAGCTGGTACTCTCCATCCACAATTTCCACGTCATCCTCTAAGGCTGTAATTTATCAGTACGACCCTACCAGATCCACACACATTTTACCCAACAGCTTCTGCATAAGCCTATGCCCAGCTGCAGACATGGGCATGAGCATTGTCTAAAGGCAGGTTTTAGATTTTCACTACTGGTCTTTCTCCCACTAGTGTTTGTCTCTTTTTTTTTTTCCTAAAGAGGACAGAAGTTCAAATTGCAGAGAAGGAATTGCCACAAGCACTCCTTATTTTCTGTGAAATGTTGTGCTATGACTGGCTCTGGCATCAAAGCATTTGCTGGGCAGTTCAGAGAAAAGAGAAGAGGAGAAAAAAGGGGAAAAAAAAGAAAGAAAAAAAAAGAGAAGAGAAAAGACAGAAAATATTTTATCTATTTGCTGCTCAGCAAAACCAGAAAGCAGTAGCATCAAAACCACAAGGGAGCAATCGCTATCCTGGCACAGCAGCTGCCTAGGGTTAGCGAGAAGGGCTGTGCCAGTTGCAACCAGGGAGAAGAAAAGGCAGCAACTGAAAGCTAAGCAGGCAAAGGGAACAAATTATATCAAAACATAATTTTACCATCTGTGCAACCCATCGCTGCTGCTTGGTTCGCTCTCACCTGGCAACTCAAACATGACGGGTTCGCCCTGCTCCGTGCGCAGACGAGACCCCAGTTTCAGACGTGCGAGGAGTGTCGCAGAGCTGGTACACCTGGGAACGTGGTGGCCGTGATCATCCCGGTGAAGGTACTCGGGTGGTTGCAATCAAGCCTTTACCCTCAGCCTAAACAGGAACCTAAGAAGTGCCTCGTTTTCAGTGACGGCAGGGGGGTTACCTGCCCGCGTAGGCAGGAGGGTTGCTGGGACCTGCTGGAGGGATGTCAGGGAGCCTCTAACCTGTGCTGGAGGAAACTGAGTGCAGAAGGGAGCTGTGGGCTCTCCTGGTTGGCCCCGAGGTGGGTGAAAGTTCCCCTACGATTCACAGCGAACGCTCTCTGCCTCGGTGGGACGGGGCTGTTCGAAGCTCGACTTGAGCCCAGAGAAAGTGCACGAGCAGAGCGCGAGCACGGCCCGTGGGGCTGTTGGTGCTGGGGGGGACCTGGCCGTCAGGCAGACCTCAGCCCCGTGCTTCACCTGCTGCAGGGAATACCGGGAAGCGTGGCCGAAGTCGTGTCTCACCCTTTGTGGCATATATGCCTGACCCTGCAAGAGCTGGGCAGGAGGGTTTCCTGCCTCTGAAATACACCCACCCCAGAGACACCAGCACAGGGCTCAGCCCTGCGCCCCGGAAAGCCGGACCGTGGCAGAGAGGTGCCCCGCAGGCTCCCACCCGGGCACCTCTGACCTCCCACAGCACAGCCATGGCTCTGCCGTGGCCGGGAGGAGAGCACCGGCCTTTCCAGCCCCAGCTCTTCCCACGGCGGTGCCTGCTGCGGGGTGTTTCCTTCCTCTGCCCCAGCGGTCAGGAAAGGCTTTGTTCGGTGGGGGAAACCGGCGTCAGCTGCCCGCAGCAGCGCTCCTGCCCACACACCGCTCACCGGTGGAGAAGCGGGGCTGGGGAGCCTCCTGCCAGCACTGCCCGACCACCTCCCGACTTCAGGGCATCTCCCTTGCCTGCAGATACAGATTATCTTTCCTAGGAGACGAAGGAGTCCGGCTCATGCTTTTTGTTTGGTATGAATATCCCGTGACAGTTTATTTTAATCGTCTTGCAGCTTTTAATAGTTCGTGGCGGTGTCATGAGGCAGCCTCTCCTGCTGGGCGAGCTGTAGGCACTCCAGCCCTACGGAGAGCCGACGTCCCATAGCACAGCTTATAGAGGTGCTGGGGGGATGCTGAGGGAAGATTCTGGGGGACTGCTCTGTCAGAGCCTGGTCAGCAGAGCGGGGAACAGCTGCTCTGTCCACCCAGGGGACCAAGACCTTGAAATCTGAAGACCTTGAAATCTGGCTTTGGAGAGAGGCTATTTCCAGACAATCCTGCACGATGACCCTGGATGCAGCTCTGCCCGTGCCATGCCCCATGTCCATGCAGTGGGTGCCCACCTCCTCTCTCCATCACATGCCTCTCTGCTCCTGGGTTATGAGAGAGGAGCCACAGAGAAGCTGCAATCTGGTCCCTCTCCATGATTTTCTCCCTAACCCTCGTTCACCCATTGCCTGAAGCAAATGAATCAGGTCTCTTCACCGGGACATGGTGCCAGGCTTTGTTTGTCCTCAGCATCCCCCCAAAGCTAAGCCGGGGCCATGCTACGCCCTGCGAGGGGAGGACCAGCCCTGCAGGCCACGCTGCACGTGGTGCCGCATCCTCGGCCGCTGGTCCTGTCTGTGACCTGACGCTTCCGATGGTGGCAGCGGGGACGCCAGTCAGCCCTGCAAATTCAGGCGCTTGTCCCGAGCCACTCCACCAGCTTTTCTATTCAAACATCTCTGGTTTTCTCACCTTCTGCCCAGGGAAGCGGTGCAGGCAAATGATCTCTGGGGTAGGTGAGGTTTTACTCTTGGTGTAGATTTCCTCCTAGGCTGTAGAGATGCTGTACATTACCCTCCAGTGGAACAGGCGGGCCGGCTGCGCTGGCCGTCTCTCCTCTGAACCAAGCTCCCCGGCTGCAGCAGAGAGGTGAGCACTTCCCTTAGCAAAGGAGAGGGGATGTGGTCCTTCAGCTTCACAGCAAGGGCCTGAGTAAACATGGACAGCACAAACCCGGCACCTTTCCTCACGTGGGGTCCCACCGCAGTTTCTTAACTGCAGATCCTCGCTGCAGCATAAGCCATGTCCTTGAAGTCGCCTCCAAGAAACTTCCCACGTGAGAGGGAAATGGTGAGCCGGGCTTCACGCAAAAGCTGATCAAGAGCTTTATCCGTGCCTTACCCACAAGGATACATCAGGGCGAGACAGCTGGGTGCCTCATGCTTCCGAAAACGATGAGCCAGCGAGCTGAGCTGCGCGGCACGCAATCACATCTACAGCAGAAAGGATCAAAAGCCGGCACAGCAAATTGGGCTGCGTGTTACCTCGTTAAAACCTTTTTTGGCTGTGCCAATACCTCTGCTTCAAAGCCTGCTGCAGTTTGTAGCGACAACGTTAGCACTTCTTATGCAAGCTGAGAACCTTGCCTGAGAGCGGAGCTGGTCTGTACCCCAGAGGTGAGCTCCTCGCACAGGCACCGGCTGCAGGGGAGGCTTTGGGAGGCAGAAACAGGGTCTGAAAGAGCCGGCTCCAACCCGGGATGAATTTGGCAGCACAGGCACGGTGCCCGCAGCCCCCATGCCCCTCTCAGCCCCCAGTGGGGAAGCTGAAGAAGGAAATGAAACAATAAGCTTTCGACACATGCCTGCTGGCCACGGGGCAGCCTGGGGAGGCTGCATCCACCCAGCAGCCCACAGGGCTGGAAGGTTTTGCCAGGGTCCTCTCAAGCCCTGGGGACAGCGCTGGATTGGGAAAAGGAGTCCGGGAGGGAAGAGCCTGGGCTGTCTCAGTGCCCTCGTGCCCAGGCTCGGAAGAAGGCTGCTTCCCTTGCTGCCGCACCAGGAGCGCTCAGCGCCAGGAGTTTGGAGGAGGAAAAGTGAAAGGTGGGCTCGGCTCTGGTGCGGTGCTGTTTCTTTATAAGGCAACACAGGGAGATGTTTCCCTGGATACAGCGGGAGTGAAAAGCAGGACGCAAATTTCTTTGATCACAGCTCCAAGGGTTGTTGTTTTTTTCCTTTTTTTCCCCATCAAGTCATCACTTCACCCACAAGCAGCTGGTGTAGGCTGCAGCTCTTGGCTCTACGGTTCGGCATCTCGCTGCTTCTAGGCAAATCTCTCGGCTGACCACCACCAGTCCCCTCCACTAGTACTTTGTCCCCAGTGAGACTTTTTCTGGCCACAGAGCCCCGCTTTGGCCTGGCCTTACATGAGGTCAGGGATTTGAGTGATGGTTCCTCTCCTAAAAAGGAGCCTAAGGAAGCGATCCATTTATCCTGGATCTTCCATGAGGTTCCACACAATTTCCATCAAAAGTCAATTAAGGCTGTAGTAAATGAAGCCATTCACAGTGTAATTCCAGATTAATTAGCAGCACACAGCCACATTATGAGTAACGCGGCATTGCGAGGCCAGCCACTCCATCATCATCAGTTCTCCATTTCCTCCCCCATTCTTCCGCAGGGCCGGGGAGCCGAGCAATAGCGAAACCTCCGGGGCAGACCTCTCCCGCGGGGCACGCGTGCACCCAGGCAGCACCGCGTCCCATGGACTTCTGCTGCCTGCACGTGTCCTCAGCCGCCGTAGGCGAGCGAAGAAGGCAGCCTGCCTTCAACACTCCTCGTGCACTGCCACGTGATCGCCCAGTCCAAAGAGTGACCGTACTTTTACCTGACTGACTTTTAAGTGTCCTTCTCTGCACGTTTTACCCGAATTGAAAGCACCGCGAGCCAGCCCTCCCCCATCTCGGTGAGGAGGGCTACCCCACCGCAGGGAGCTGACTTGAGAAGGAACTCCAGCACCTCTCCTCTCATGTGCCAGACCATCATCGCTCGAGACGTTTCATGTTTTTCTTTTCCTCTTGCTGCACTGCTGCTCAGCTGTTTGTTTTGCTCAGCCACGCTGGCTCAAAATGGTAGCAAGGACAGGGTTGTTGGTTTTTTTCTCCTTTTTCTTCTGCTTTTGCTCCCAATGCTGGCATGGAGAAGAGGGAAAAGAAATAGGTCCAGACAGACAGCAAACAGTTATCTACTAGTATTAGCTATCTGTCCTGGAACTGGGAATATTGTCTCTAGCTGAGCTTGGAGACAAAGTTTAAAAGGACATGTCCCTGGCAAAGTTCGGGTCCAGGCTCTTCAGGAAAGGCAACGCAGCTGGGATCTTGCCAGCAGAGTTGGGACAAGGCATCTCCAGAAGAGGCTGAGCAGCTCTCGGGGCTGGGCTGGGCTTCCAGGACAGGGAGTGCAGCCCCGTACCCAGCCAGGATGGGGGACCCACGCCAGCTCCAGAGCTTCCTCCCCGCTCCAAGTGCCATGAGCCAGGCTGTGCATCCGCATGGATGGATGCTCCTGGACAGCACAAGCCAACAATTAATGCTTTAAATGCCCCTGGGGCCTGTTGCTCGCTGATCTCTAGTTGGGCCGCAGCAGCCTGCATTTTAGCTTCCGATCACTCAAACCACTGCTCTGAGGCCTCCCTCACCCACGTCTCCCTCCAGGCAGGGAAGGCTGCAGTTTTCCACCATAGCTCCCTCCCTCCCGTGCCTGTCACTGAGGCATCCCAGCCCCGCAGCCATTTAATCTGCACCCTGGGCTTTGACAAAGTGATTCTCCATTTACATTAAAGCAGTACTTAAGACAGTTTGGGGAGGAAATGGAAGAGGGCTAAATCCTAAACCTGGCAGGTCACTGCTGCTGCAGCCCGGGAACCCAGCTGGAACCAGCTCTAACGGCCACTGTCTTCACTCTGCCCTGGGGGAAGCTGTAGCAGGAACAAGGGGAGCGCTCAGCTGCTCTCCGTGCAGGAGGGCTCTTCGCAGCAGGACTAGATGCTGCAGGTTTTGTGATTTACCTCCATCTCCCTGCAGCTGTGACAGGGCTGATTGCTCTGCCCCTTGGTTCTGCTGTTACGACAGCCTGCGAGGGCCCTGCTGTAACCTCCATTGCCACAATTATTTTTTTTTTTTTTAGCCAGGTTTATTATACTTAATGATCTGGTTTACAGATCCTTTGTGCCAGCACAGCAGCCCGGTCCAGGGACAGGAATGTCTGAAATCAACTTTACCACCATCCCTTGCATCTTCTGAAACTATGTCCACATGCCCCCTCTCATTCAGATCCTTCCAATGCCTGCTGGCATCAGCCCTGAGGTTGGATCATGCAGGCAACAAACAGAGCTCCAGCACCGGCTTCCAGGAACAGCCCTTTCGCAGGGCCTGCAGATCAGGTCCCAGTCCAACCACTTTCCCACTCTTGCTTATTACAGCATTTGTAACCGCTCACCTACTCGGACCAAAATCTCAGGAAAAACTGTGTGAGGCATTTAGCAGCTCTGGAGATCCACAGAGCAACTAATCTGGAGCCACGAGAACTTGCTAGCTCAAGGTTGCACTCTGCAAAGTGGAAAATGTTGTGGGAGACTAATTTCTGCCCTTTCATGGGGATGCACATAAAGGTGAAAAGTTGAAGGAAAATGGAAGCGTGTCAGACACAAGTCTCTCTCCGCCTTGCACAGGACAGAGCAGCATCCAAGCAGTACACCCGCTCACACAGAGCAACGCAAAGGGCGCAAAAAGACGCCTGAGCTTAAAAGGGTGAGCATGCCGCCAGCACACAGGTGCTAGGGCAGTTCTGCCCTGTGTCACAGCGGTGCCTGGCCAGCTGGCGTTGGTTCAGGATGATCCTATGATGGGAAAGCAATTTCAATGTAATTTAAAGGGCATACTGTTCACAAAGACACCCTACATGTTTCTGCAAAACACTTTGGAAAAAGACCGAAGTATCTGAACCTGTAAACTCCCGGACGAGAGTAACTCCAGTCCTGTTTTTAATGACGTATACGCAAGACACCAGGACAGCAGCACCTGTATTCTATGCACCATAACACACTTCTGTCCCTTTACTCATTAATCCCTATTCAGGCTTGTAAAAGCTGCAGCCTGTGTAAGGTAACGTCAAAAGCTGTTCATGCTCGCACTGACCCCTCAATGTGACTACACCCACACGCGCAGCAGCGCATGGCGAATCTTCGTGCCTCCTCCTTCTGCACACCCCCCCACTTTTTTTTTTTCCCCTCCTTCTACCTACACTTAAATTTCTTAATGAGAAGACTTTTTCGCCTCTCAACATTTGCTTAGACAGAAATCCCACCCCTTGGGAGTGGTACACATGTGTGCTCCCCCGAGTTTACTGTAAGCTGCACCCTCCCCGCTCCTCGTCGCCAGCACTGGCCTTGGCAGCAGCACTTGCCGGCTGCACCGTACCCCTCGTGGTGAACACCAGCACCTCCTTCCCCATCGCTTCCACCCAGGGTCTGACCCAGTCCCAACTGCAACTCCTAACTCAGACTTTCTCATCAAGGCTTAAAACTGCCAACACAGGTGAAAGGGACGAGGTTACGATTATCAGGTGCTGGTGTCACCCTCTAGCTTTTTATACCGTGGCTGTAGCACCAGAATGCATGAGCACTGGGGCAGTTTGAGGGTCCACAGACCAGAAGGTGAATACAGCCACAAGTTCCTTATTCAATTTCTAACAAGAATGTAACAAAAAGTAGATTTTCTGGGGACAAGCTGGAAGATGAGTGAAAGGCAATTTTGACAATCCATTGATAAAACAGACTTCTAGACATCTACCACCTCCTCCACTAACCTCACTTTCCAGTGACTCCAGAGACTGGAGATGAAAGTGAAGAAGAGAGTTTGTTTGCACAGTTGTTAGTTACAGACTCAGAAATACATTCTTCAGGCCAAGAACAGAACTAGCTCAGCTCAAATTCACAGCCTCGTGTTTTGAACAGGTAACTCTCGGAAAGCACACAAACAAGGCGCATTATCTTCCTCCGAAATCCCCAGCATTGGCCACTGCCAGCTGCCCCAGTAACACACTGAGGGTATTGTAACACCCGATTTCAGCTACGGGGAGTCACTCGGCGTCAGGGGAGGTCTGCAGTGCGGCTGACAGGACAGGCTGATGCTCTGACACCACAGCCGCTACCTTGGGAGGTGACACACATGGTCTTCATGGCTCCTGGGCAAGGAGGGAACGGCAACACATGCACACAGACTGCAGCACATGGATAATCTTTATTGGTAACATCAGTGGAGCACCAGTAAACCATTACTGACTGTAGTGGTGACACACAGCTGAGGCACATGCTAAGGCACTTTTATTATATAAAAAAAAATTAAATTTTTTTGTGACAGCAATTGGGACACGAGGCTCCTGCATTTAGAGCGCTTCAGGCATACAGTATGGCGCTTCATATTTAATTATTTTTACTTCGCTCATAAGTAGGTCTAAATGCAGCATATACAATATGGTTAAGAATACAGGTAAATCCAGCAACCAGTGTATGGTGTAGAAAAGTAAAGACTATCTATATATAACCATGGTCCCAATAGAAAGGCAGTGATAAAGACCTTTATTTTTTTCTTAATTACTTATTACGAGAGATACAAAGGCCTTACATATATCTGTGCAGATTAAAGGGTTTTTAATATACTCTTAGTCAATGGTGCACAATAACTAATCCCAACCCCTGGTTACAGAGCAGGTGCAAGAGGCTTGGACATGTCAATAAAAGAAGGATTTCCCTCCCCTTATCCCCACCCTCTGCCCACTACCCTATTAAATTCCCCTAGATTCTATTACCATTAAATATATTTGGTCCCCCAGAGATTTTCAGACAAGCACAGGGACATTGTTCTGCTTCCCCAGCCTGTCATTAACTACTGGTCCACGCTACCTTAGATGAAACCGCTCAGAGGCAGAGACACTAACAGGACATCATTGCACTTCAGAGATCTGTCCAGACAGTAAAAATAAGAAGAGAAAAAAAAAGAAAAAAGACAACTTTGGCAAGTCCTCCAGGTAACTGGTCCCGAGAGGAGCTTCCCTCTTCACCCCTCCCTGGAAACATATGAAAGAAGAAAGGGCAAATTGCCATGGCCAAAGCACACCGTTTTTCCTGAAACTGCTCCCAAACCATGTGGGTGGGCAGATTAAAAGAGGCTGAAGTCTGAGGTCACTGAACATGATTGCCGAAAGCAAACAAAGAGGGAGGGGAAAGAATACAGGAAGGAGCTTCCCTGCAGCTAGAATCGAAGATAAAAGGAGATTTACAGCAAAAATAATCTTTCCC
>NW_009230537.1:17814-22126 GCF_000690835.1 Fulmarus glacialis
CCAGCAGACATGGCACGGACAGTTCTACAGGCCTTTGTAGTGGCCAAACTGCTGGTCACATTTCAGAGCCCCGACTCTTTGGCATTAAATACAAAGAGGATTAGGAAACTGGAAAGAGGAGGAAACTAGGAACACAGATGCCCGACGGCTCCAGATACACAGAGCTGGGCTTGCTCTGCAGATCCCCAGCCAATTCAGGAGAGGGTTTGCTGAAAGTCCAATGGAAGAGGGGAGGGTGGATGGGTCACTCCATCACGTGTAACCTGGGTCAAATGGGAGGACTTATTCAGTAGCTTTGGCATCACCAGCATCTGCCTTGCCGTCCACTTCCTCATCGGAGCACTCTCCTGCAGCCTTCCTGACAATTCGACGTGTCACGACAAACGGCAGGTCCCCGCGCCTAGGGGGACAGTACATCAGTAACACCAGGTTTCACTGAACTCACCAGACAGGGCAGGCTTTGGAAAGAGATAAGGAAGTACCTGGCCACGCTGTTTGCTGTGGGCAGCTGCCACTGTGGGCAGTTACAGCAAGGCTACACTGGACTGGCTGCCATGGTACTGCTCCAAATGCTCCGCCTTACCTGAGTTTGCTCTTCAGGGAGCTGACTTCTCTATTCATCGCATCAGCTGTTTCAGTGGCATCCTCCAGCTCACGCTGCAGCTTCCTACGGGATGCATTGGCTCGCTGGGCCTCCTCTTCTGCTTCCTCAAGCTGGCGTTTCAGCTGCTTCAAGCGCATGTTTGCCTTGTCCGCCTGAGCGCGTATGGGAAAAAGAGATCAGTGTTTCCCCAGGGTTACAGCACAGTAGTTAAAGCAGCAGAAAGCAGAGTTTCCAAAGCCCCCTCTTCCCTTTCTGAAGGGAGCTGCCTAGAACTTGACAGCTCCAAGCTTTTCCTTTAAAAGCATTACACTTTCATCTGTGTCATCTTGTAATTATCACAGTGAGGGAAAAGAAGAGAAATCTGTAGGAAGGTTAATGCTAGAGCCCTCTTACATGCAGATGATGCCTTGGTCACAGAAGGGAAATCCTCCCCCCAGAAGACTCACCAATGCTGCAGGTAACTACACACACCTGATCTTTGAATTGCTCAGCATTACGCCTCTCATCATCCACCTGCAGCAAGATATCTTTCAGCTTCTTCTCGGCACGGCGCACCTGCTTGCTGGCAGCCTGGCGCTCCCTACGCAAAAATATAGCGATGCTCAGACAAGAACTTCTCTCCTGTTATCCCCAACAAGATGACCCGACTTGGGCAAGTTAGAAACAAGGAAGATAGCAAAAGTCCTCCTAACTTAGGAAAAAAGCGGATGGGAGGCAATGTTTCCCAGAAATGACCAAAAGGCACTGACGTCACACAGATATGACCCCTCCTGAAGCTACAGAGGGACAGCAAGTGTATCACAGCTGCAGTTTTAGGAGCGGTTAAGTCTGGAAGAAGCTAGAATTCTCTACAGTGAAAAACAAGGAAGGTTTGCCAGCATCTTACATCTGTACTACCCAGTATACCTAGGATGAAGACCTCACTCAGACAAATCAGAATTTGTTCAGAAGAGCTTAAAGTGCCAAAATGGGTGGAAGCCTGTAAAACAGACAGAGTTTCTACTAGGACATACTTTGTCTCCATGTCCAACTGCTCTTCCAGCTGTGCTATCTTTGCTTCCAAGGCCGTGATGGTAGCCTTGTACTTGGACTTTACTGCACTCTCCATCTCCTGCAATTTAAGCTTAAGCTCCTTGTTCTGGCGCTCCATCTGCTGGCGAGCGTTCTCATTCTTCTGTGCGTTGCTACGCTCAGCATTCAGGTCAGCATTCATCTGATCAATCTGCGGAGAGAAGAAGTACTCAGCATATCGAACGCTCCAGCCTGAAAGGCTGATTTATTTCTCAGACACATGCTGACACGCAAAGAAAAAGGACCCTCAGGGTGAGCTGAATACCTGGAATAACTCCGATGCAGAGGGAGCTGTCTGTAGGCAGGGCACTTCTCAAAATATCTTAGTTTATCCAGATTTTCAAAGTAATTCCTTGAATAACAGGTTTATCAACCTCCTCTTAGGGCTAAATTTGCCAATCACATACAATGCTCTCTGGGGTGAAGGCCATGGTTTGGCACTTAACACAGTAATTATCAGTCTTAGTGAATTACAAAAATCTTGAGGCAAGTGGATCCAATACGTTTGCTTTACTAATTCATCATTTATTTGCTGTCTGTCTACTTCCACTACAAAGCAGCAGCTTAAAAATACTGACTTTCAAAGGTGAAAGGGCAAGAACTCAGTCCGCTTCCAAGCCAGGACTCTGGCTGACAGTCAACCAAGTAGAGAACTATGCTCTCGTCCACCAGAGTGAACAAGCTGTTTGGAAAACCATCAGCATAGCTCCTTGGCTTTGGAGCGCTAAGAAAACAACATGCTTGACTCTCAAAGTTGGGCAGATAAAATATGGCAGAGAACAGGCAGATTAAGATCATGGTTTCTATAGCAGCCTAACAAATTCCATATGGTTAGTCCATTTGAAGAAGCATAGAACTGGCAGAGAAGTCATTTTCCAAACACGTTGTGGCACTGTTCAGCATGCCAAGTTGGAGCAGCATGCTACAGATCATCTTTCTCATAATCCCTTAATACAGAAAAAAGGGACTAGGAGTTTTTTGGTTGTTTATTTTTAAAAACAGAAAACCAAAAAACCAAACTTAGGAGATTGTTCCAGCTACCCAATGATTTAAATGATCAAAACCTGTGAGTTAACATCAGCTCTGACTGCCCACCCTGTTTTCTATATTGTGGTATTCAAGTCTTTCACCTTGTGTGCATCTATGGACTTCTGAGGACCTGTGCTGCACACAAAGCAGCAGCTGGCATTACTCAAGAGCGTAGTTTGACAATTTACACAGAGTAGAGAACCCCTACTGCCACACGCAGCCTGAACAGGTACCTGAAGATTTGCCTTCTTGAGCCGGTCATTGATTATCTCTGTGTTGCCCTGTTCTTCTTCTAACTCTTCCTCCAGCTGAGCTATCCGGGCCTCCAAGCGTCTCTTCTCCTCCATGGCCAGTGCTCTATAGGACACAGAATCATTAAAGTAGTGTTGGTGGCATTAACGCCTTGGGGAAAATTCACCACTTCTAATTTTACAAAATAAGCTCAGTCTTTCGAGAGCAGAGGGGATACAGTGCGTGCTGCAGTCTACATAAAAATAACAGCCTGCAAAGTATTTTCTCAAACCAGCTCCTCCACCCTTAAACAGGGAACATTACTTACCCTTTACCACTGTTGTTGGCAATCTCATCAGCCAGCTCATCCCTTTCTTGCTGGGCCTGGCGCTTGGCACGCTCAGCAGCTGCAAGTTCCTGGAATGAAAATGAGACAGTCAGTGATCCAATGGGAAGCTACCAATTAATGCAGCATAGGAAAAAGTAGTTACTGGTAATGGGTGGTATCGTCTCTAGCTAGATCCAGACTTAATTATAAGACATGGTGTGTTCCCCGCCCACCCCACAGCTTCCTTTGTTTTGCACACTCCTAGCACAGTTGTCAAGAAAGGGCCAAATTCTGCATTTTGAAGTGGACCTCATATTTGAGCAGAGCAAAAAGTACAAAAGAAAGGAAATAACCACTCAAGCTTAGACTGCTATGCTTAGTTCTTGGCCAAAGAAAACGAACAAACCCTTGACTTGCATGCGTATTCCATTACCTCCTGCAATTGGATCATCTCTGCCTCCATGCTCTTCAACTTCTTCTCATTTTCTTTGGCCTGTGCCAAGATCTCTTCTCTGGAAGTACGTGTGTCCTCCAGTTCCCGCATGTAATCCTTCATTTGTGCCTGAAAAGGGAAAACAAAAAATGATGAATTTCAGAGCCTCCACATTAACAAATAGGGTTTGTTTGTCTTACAGGAAAAATGGAGGGAAAACGGAAACGGGGATTCATTAATCTTCAGGTACCAAAAAGGTTGCTGAAAAACAAAAGGAATCATCCTTTTCCCATTTCACAAGTAACAAGGAGAAGTAGTAATGGAAGCAAACAGGACTGCTTAAATTGCAGAAGAAAAATAAAATCTTGTCAGATATAGGGAGAAGGGAAGGGAGGGCACAGGAAGCTTTCTGGTAAAGCAATGGAATGGACAGTCTGGAGTTCTTTCTAAGAACAGATCAGACAAATGCCTGTAGGAATTACAAAAGGCATTAACAGAACTGTCCTGGGGCAGGAGAAGGCCTAAATGATATTTAAGTCTCTCTAGCTTTGCAGCTCCATGAGCCTTTCCAAAAACACTGACATGAGGCAAGCACTAGAGGAGTGGCCTTTCCCTA
>NW_009230537.1:22157-41791 GCF_000690835.1 Fulmarus glacialis
GGCAGATCGGGGTTAGAAGGATATTTGAAATGCCAGTAAATCTTTAGCAGTAAAATGCTACAAGGTTCTACTGCACTTGTGACGCTGATGCATGGTTCTCATGAGGTGAAATCTTGTATCCCATTTCCCTGGGTAAATGCTCTACACTGACAGGTAAAACAGTTGCAGTGTCTCACCTGCAGTTTGCGGAGCTGCTTGATGGCTTCTTCACGATTCTTGTTAGCAGTGTCTATATGGCTTTCCAAATCCTTCAGGTCCATCTCTAGCTTCTTCCTGGCAGCCACAGCAATGGAGCGCTGTTTTCGTTCGTCTTCCAATTCTACCTCCATCTCCCGTACCTGTATGGAGAAATACAGGCATCAGCATTTCAGTACCTTGATTTCCCAACAGCTACTTTTTGCATCCCCCTTTCAAACTGTACATAAGTACAAGCGTGTGACTTGTTTTCATTCTTCCTGCCAGGGGGATGGGGCTAACATTCCTCACTAATAAAGCTACATGGGTTCCTTTGATAGACAAAGGCTGTTTGAACAATCACACTCACAAGGGGTAAAGTCTGTCACAGCTTTGCAGAGCTGCCTGGAGAGTTACCAGTAACAAGAATCTGTGGATTGGCAGTGTCTGTCTAACCATCTTTGGACACAAGTGCCTTTGTATATGGAACACTTTCAGGATTTACAGAGCAATTCTTACTTGTCTGATCAGCTGTTTCTTCTTCTCTTCATTCTGTTCATCACGTCCCTGGAGGTCCCGGTCAAATTGTGCCTTCATGGCCTGTTGGTTCACTTCTAGCCGCAGTTTGGCATCCTCCGTTGCCTGCAGTTCATCCTCCAGCTCTTCCAGCTGTGTCTTCATCTCCTCCACCTGCTGCTCCAGGGCTCGCTTAGCCTTCTCCAGCTCATGGACCTACAGCACAGTACCACACGTGAGGTTTCCTCAAAGAGTGCAGACAATTTCATCTATCCTAAGGGCAAAAAAGTCTAAGAACAGCCACTCACATAAGGCAGGATACAAGAACACTACATCCGCCCCTTGTATTAGGGCAGAAATACCCCTCAAAGCCAGCTGCTCGCATACCTGCAAGCTGCCAGTATGAATCACAATTACCTATTAGTTCCGGTCATGTATGTGTGGTGGTGGGGAGAAAGAGAAAAGCATTTGTTCGCCCAGTCCTGACCTACTGCAGACTTATCAGAACTAGACACCTCTGGTTCTGACAGAATTCAAGAAAATACTTTTTAGCCTCTGAATTTTTTCTTGTCCTTCCTGCTTATCATAACACTTCGGGTCTTGAAATATTGGGGTTACTGTCTTCCATTGCCTGGCTAATCCGTGTATTTTACATCATGCTCACATCATACCTTCGTCTCTGCCACAACAATACCAGTTAATTTTCAGTTTGCTGCTACCTCATTTGGGTCATTTCCAGGCTCTTCGAACCCATCTTTCCCACTTACTAATGTAATACAAACATAACATTCACAAACTCACAATGTGTCCAGTATTCTCTACTACATTCCTCTGTGTTCACACTAGCATAAGTTTTTTGCAGTATCAAACTAACAGTATCACCTGTGTGACATTTCCTGCCCAGATATTTTAACTTCATACTTACACTTTTCCCAACATCATCCTTTGAACTCATCAGGTCTTCCATCTCTGCCCGGA
The DNA here is from genome assembly GCF_000690835.1 of Fulmarus glacialis. Lineage (NCBI taxonomy): Eukaryota > Metazoa > Chordata > Aves > Procellariiformes > Procellariidae > Fulmarus > Fulmarus glacialis. The sequence continues at coordinate 23,826 of NW_009230537.1, forward strand.
ACTGCTTATTGATTCGTTCCAGCTCAGCTTTCTGCTCTATGGCTTCTTCCAGGGCTCTGGCCAGGGAAAGGGCCTTGGTCTCCTTTTCACGGGCTTCTGCCTCAGCACGGTCCCGTTCTTCTGCATACTTGGCAGAGATGTTCTTCTCCTCCGCCAATAGCTACAAAAGCAGAGCATCAGTATTCTAAGAAATTACTGACAATTTTCTAACAAGGTAAACATGCACCTTTTTATTAGTGCCTTCTTCATAGTATTCTGCCATGGATGGAAGGAAACAAGAAAATGCAGCTTCGAAGAATGAAGCAAGCCATCCCACTTTTAATAACTATGCTGACCCCAAATGAACAAACTTCTGATTCCCTAGGCCTGCAACCTACTATTTCCAATTTTCTCTCAAAGATGATCTGCAAACAACACTTTGAACTTGATCTTGGTCTTGATATAAATGTTATCCCTTTGGGAAAAGGGGCATCACTAAACTTCTTATGCATGGAATAGAATTTACTTCTATGAAAGCTTATTTCTCCACTCTATATGCTAGGCCTTAGTTCAGAAATAAATATGCATTCTCCAAGCAGCGTTGCTTAGGTATTCTTAAAGCAGACCTCTCAATAAGATGCACCTACTGAATGCCCAGTGACTGAAGTCATACCTGATCAAACTTCTTCTGCTTCTTCTCTAGGTTGGAAACGATCTGCCGCTGATGATCAAGGTCCACAGTGAGGTCATCCAGCTCTTGCTGCAGGCGAGTCTTTGTTTTTTCCAGCTTGTCATACGCAGTTGTCTTCTCTTCATAACGCTGGCTCAAGCCCTCCAGGTCCTTCTGCAGCTTCTTCCTGGCTTCCTCTGCTGACTCAAGGCAGCCCAGACCATCATCCATCTTCTTCTTTGCATCTATTGCCTGAAGGACAGAAAAGATCGTACATGAAGCCACACCACAGATAACGCTATATATAGTTTACTGGCACCAGAAGTTGAGGAAATAAATCTGTTCATTTCTGAAGGTACTACTCCCCCCTCAAATAATACTATATGACTGAATTCCCAAAGGAATTCCTGGATAGAAATCTGCAAGTAGTTCATATGATTATCAGAACCTCTTCATTTCCTCTCTCACCCAAATCAGCAGGATCACCCTTTCCCAGGAAAGGTTCTGTTACTAGAAGTCAATTCCGCATTTAGATTTTACTTCCTTCAAGACAGAGCTGCACTTACGCTTCCTCTCAAAAGTCATTGGTTTATGGGATGCAGACTCTGTACCTGTTGCTGAAGAATAGAGATCTGTTTCTCCAGGTTTCTCTTTGTCTCCTCTTCTTCTTCCAGTTGCTCTTTGAAACTGTTCTTCTCATCCTCCATTTGCTTCAGCTTAGTGCTGAGGCTCAGTTTTAGGCGAGTCTCCTCCTGCAGCAGCTCCTATAAAGCAAACACCCCAGTGGAACTCAGCACTGCTCCTTGGCTTTAAAGGCTCACACTCCTCACCCACTCTCTCCAGAATGAGTACTTTTGAAGTTGAGTTTAAGTATGCAACTTATTTCACAGATAAGAAAACCAAAGACAGAATTCAAGTAATTGTCTTCCAGTGAGTCAGTAGAGAAACAAAATATTCAGAAGAGTCCTATTCTCTCATACGCCCTAATAATTAAAGTATACTACTTCACCACACAAGCCATCCACAGTCCTTTCTGGAGTCCTTTGAGTAGCACAAAAAGCATTAAAACTTTTCACAACAATAGCATGACTGTACTCTGCTACATGACTTTCTCATATTTAAGTATCAAAGAAATGGACAACAGGCTAAAGTGATTTAGTATGGTTAAAAACGACATTGGTCTTAGAAGAATTGTAAGACACTGGTCATTTACCAACTTAGGCACCAACATTTACTGATTAACGCTGCCAGTGCTTGAACTGAAGGATCTGTAGACACTAAGAAGACCAGTCTTCAAACTAGTGCATAATTTTTGTATAGTGCACTATCTTTGAGTCTGTTTTTTAAAAAGAGTAATAAGTAGACAGAACATCAATGACTGTTCAAGGTTACTTAGTATCTGAGGTTTGGCATGCTCCTCCTTTCCCTTCCAACCTTCTGCGTGGTACTCCATGCTTTATCAAAAGAGCCATATTCTACTAACTGTAAAAGGTTGTTTTATCCCCAAGTATAAGACTAAGCATGATTTTTTCCCTGAAAAAATACCAAATTATTCGAATCTATCACTTCCCCAATATCAACTGGGAAATAAAATTTTCTGCTTAACTACAAATTTACTGGAAATCACACACACACAAAAACCCTGTCAAATGCTTGACTATGAAGATCTCAAACAAGAACCTAGCATTCCAGTGCAGTTCTAGCATTAAAGAGCTCTCAAGCAGAAAGGTGATAGAGGAGGACTTCTAAATCTAATACAGGGAAATATACATATGTTCCACATACTGAGGAAGTGGAAGGAAGATAAATAGCTTGTTTCTGTAGAAATGCTCTCAATACCATGCAATATAACCCCTTAACAAAAAACACCAGAACCAATCCTTTGAAGTGTTGTATATCCAGTACTTAATGGTGTCCAGAGTGATTCCTCACTTTAAAGAATTTGTAACGGACACTGGCTGCACCACACACAGATGCCTTGGCTTCCAAAGCTCTCACCTGTGTATCCTGAAGCTGTGATTCCAGAGCAGAGAAGTCCTTTGCTAATTTGATTGATTTGCTGTCAGACTGGTTCAAAAGACCTGTGACATTGTCCAATTCGACCTGAAAGAGAGATTAGAGTATCAGATATTAGATGCATCAGCAAAAACAAAGCCAGGAACAGGTGAGCAACTATGAGACCCAAAAGTGAAAACTGAGGCACCTCTCAACAGTAATGCACGTATATAATCTCTCAGGGGAATGAATGCATCGTTTCCAAAGTCCCATGAAATATGAGAAGTCAAAAAGAGATTTTTACTTGGGAACGCCTCTGTTGCAACAGCCTTCTGGTTTTGGTTGTTTTGGTTTTTTTTTTAAGGCCTATATGAGATTTTAGACAGCCTGGCAAGAATTTTAAAAGCTTCTATTAAACGAACTCTCTTCTATTTTATACTACCTGCTTCAGGACTGCATCTAGAATCTCAAAATTACATTTTCACACTCCAAAAGATAGTGCACACACCAGCAATGCTCAACTTTTAATGACAACCCTCCATAAAGGAGAAGGCAGAAGACAATGATCCATGTGAATCAAAGGGATTTGTTCCCTTGAAGAAAGGAGGAGAAAACCCTGAATTTCCACATCACCACCCCTCATAACCATCAACCACATTACAAAGCTTCAAGACACTGTCTTCCAAATTAGTTACACAATCATCAGTCTGTTTGTGCCACTCTAGGTTCACAAGCAGCTGAATGTTTACAGAACTGTAATGTACAAACTGCTGCATGCTGAAGGGGAGCAGACATGCTGATACCTTAAGGCTTACAAAACTCAAACGGCAACTGGTCTTCTCAGGTCTGCTCATGATAAGCAACATCAGTCCAAAAGTCCTGCCCTGGCAATGAGTTAAGGAGTTTTCACAGTCTCTGGGAAGCAAACTATGGATTTGTTTTTTGTAGAAACTTTATCCTCAGGATGAACAAGATTTTTGAACTAGCTATGGGGAGGTACCATCCTATAACCTTTTCTCTCTAGCCCTGGGCTGAATCGGAAGCTAAGGAAAACCCATGCCACTCACCTGCAATTTGTTAACCCTCTCAGCCAGTTCAGTCTTCACTCTTTCGCCTTCCGTAAATTTCACCTGCAGTTCTTGGAGCTGAGCATCTACTTTTTTCCGCTTGTGCTCAGCATCCCCTTTGCCCTGCAGAAGAACCTTCACCTCATTGGACAGTTCAGCCCTCTCACTTTCCAGAGCTTGTTTTGCTTTTTCAAGATTTGCTTTCACCTGAAGAGGAGGAAAAAAAAACAGCAAAACCCCTCAGACTTTAGATATGGCAGGATCCTTCCACTGAGTACATTTTTTTTTCCCCAACAAGCAAGCTAGTGTTGCATGTTTAGCAGCTAAGTTGTAGACTGCTTACTCAGAAAAAACAATTTGAACAGCCTATCACTGATAAGCAGGAGACAATTTAACAATCAGAGAAGACAACAATGCAGGAGAAAGTCTTGCACCATCAGAATTCCAAATTAAAGGTTGTACAAGTCAACAAGTGCTAGCGATGAAAAGAATGTCTTGGCTATGCAGTATAACATGCCTGATAGGGAAAAAAGAATGAATGCAACTACTTAAAACAACTTCATATATGCTTCATAGTGAAAAATGATCTACCAAGGGAAGAAGAGCACGTGTATTAGAAGCCTAGTATCATGAACACTTCATGTTCTTCTGCAGCTTTAAGACATGGTCATAGAGCAGCTATCATTTCAGGAAGATTGACTGCTTTGGCCTTGTGTTTTCTGTTCCACATACCCGTTTGGTTTGTTCTAACTGTTCTGCCAGCTCTTCAATAGCTTGTGAATGTTTCTGCCTCATTTCTTGGATTTGAGCCTCATGAGTCTTTGCCTCATCTTCAAGGGTCTTCTTCAAAACCGTTACTTCTTGTTCTCTCTTTGACCTGCAAAATTCACCAATTCCATTTAGATGCCAAGGAGAGAATTAAACAGATGTGTATATCCAATAGCATCTCTAATGCAGAAAAATGCCAAGGTCTGTTTAGCCCTACAAGCTATAAAGACACTTTTCAAAGTTAGAACTTGGCATTGCACCCTTCTTAAGTGCAAGCTGGCAGCATTACTTTCAGCCTAAGAAGTAATAGCCTGAAAGTATGAATGTTCCAGGGGTATCACTAACACTATAGTTAGGGAGCAAACTAACTTTCTTACATCAGGTGAGGTAACGCAGTCTTGACTACAGCTTGCACACTACCTCCTTCTGTAGTCACTGAGGCTGCTAACCAGCCTACCCTGATAAAGGCAAAGACTTGCTTTGGTAAGAGACCAGATGCGGCAGCATTTATTAAAAAAGTCAAAACCAAGTAAGACAACACAGCTACACATTGGAGTTACCTGAGCTCTTGCTGAGCAGCTGTAGAATCTAGCGTGTCTTCTAGCTCTGTTTTTAATGCTTCCAGCTCTTCTCCCAGATCCCGCTTCTGCTTTTCGGCTTTATTCCTGAATGCTCTCTCTGAATCCAGGTCTTCCTGCAGCTCAGTGATCTGGGATTCAAGTTCCCTGATCTTTTTCAGGGCCATGTTTTTCTGAGCTGCCTCTTCTTCCACCCTGTGTTCAACATAGGGTTCTGGTCAGAGCCAGATTCAAACCTTATGTAAATTAAAACCACCTGTCCTACCAAGAATAATCAACAAAAAAGCTGGTATTGGTCAGCTCTACAATATTACATGCAAACTTTGATCCATATATCATCTAGAAATTCCAAGTTCTATTTCCCAATACTTGAGAGAGCATGATTACTTACCTTAAAGAAGGGCACAGAAAGAGACTGACAACAGAAGAAAGTAGAAGAGAAAGCACCGTTTTACATTGGAAATTGGACACTTTACTGAACAGATGAATATAGCAACTACCAGAGAGACAGTGTGTTGCCACTACTTTATAACCCCATCTGAAACCTTATTGCTCCAGTGAAACGTGTGCAGTGCACATACATTCATAGTCTAGCTCTGTACAGAGAGCGTGGCAGTGAGCAGCAGCCAAAGAACTCTGATGCCGAGGACATGGATCTTAACAGTCCACAGGCTGAAATACAACAGCCACAGATTCCACTTAGTCCCTATCCCAAAGGGACACAAGACAAGAAATACTTCCCAACCTGGTGGTCCCTGAACCCCACAGGTCAGGTTCTCACCTAGCTAAGGCTGCCTGCAGCTCCTCTTCCTTCTTCGCCAGCTGCATTTTGAGTTCTGCAATCTGAGCCTGCAGCTCAGCAATCTGGTCATGCAGATCACTGGAGTCCCCTTCAAGCTTTCGACGAGTCTTTTCCAATTCTTGCCTCTGCTTTTCTTCACGTCGCAGACGTTCTGATGGAGATGGGGACACATTAAGTTACACAGACGACACGTACTCAAAGAACGTTGTACGAGCAGAGAAAATAAAGCTATTAAAGCAATAGTTTCTTTCCTAATGATACAACTGTCCAAACTGTAGCTGGAGTGCATTATTCTGTCAGGACCTATACATGCAACTGCCCCCATATTTTACCCTCAGAACATATCTGGGCCATTTCCCGTCCCCTCATCTTACAGTCAAACCTCCTTCCCACTTTTCACTGTAATAAACAATGCCAGCACAATGCCAGTCTCTCCCAACACGCATGCCACACAGGCATAAGCACGCATTAAGTGATGCTGAACACAAGGTCTGCTCTCCTCTTACTGAAACTAAATAGGCTGGCTCCTGCTGTGTTAACCTGGGCAGTCTCCATATGAAGTGCCTCCAGCTTGAACTCTGAAGAACTTGTGCAAATAGGATATGAGAAATAGCACTAACCCTGACAGATTGATGCTGCTGGAAGTAGAAAAGTGGAGACACTCCCACAGCAGGAGAAGAAAGAGAACCAGCCTCTCTTCTCCATTGGCCTGCTGCTCTGGAGAGGATTTTTATTTAGATCAAGGGCTCAGCTGACAAGGCACATAACCTTCAGCCAGCTGCTGAACAGCTCCAGCAAACTGATCAATAGCATACACATTTTAGACTAATTTTTAACCCCTCAGAAACTGGAGAGGACTAAAACTCTAGAAATGAAACTGAAATTCAACAAATTTTAACAAGAAACTACCTAAAACTAAACAGGCAAGTCCTTTGCAGGATCTGCCTTTAAAAAAAAACAATCAACCAAAAAAAAAAAAAATCCAAAACCACCTTCAAGGTCTGTGATCATGGCCTCATGCTTATTCTTGAGTTTGGCTAAACTCTTAGATTTCTCTTCTTCCTCTGTCAGGTTTGTTGTAAATTCAGACATTCTGTCTTCCAACAGTTTCTTTTCCTGCAGAATTGAGAAGGCAGTGTCAAAGCAGTTGCTGGAATTACAGGAGATTTTTCCAGAGTTGACTGTACTTAAAGATGTCAATGTCATGAATGCCTACTCCCGCTACACGGAAACTTGGAACGAAAGAAATCCTTTCAGGATTACAGATAGTATTCAAATAAATGGTTACTTAAAGATTTGTATTTGATAGCCCTTTCAAAGCTGAAAGGGAAGTCTGTTTATGAAATAACTTGATACTGTTTAGCATAACAATGTATCAGAAAACCTTTGCTCATGGATCCTTATTTAGTCAAGGCTATTTAAATATCATACAATACTGACTTGTAAAGAATACAGGCAGGGAGCTAATTCTAAAAATTCAGGTCAGAGTTGTCAAAGACAAGACTGAATTCATTCATAAGTTTCCCTGTATGTGGTAAAGGTCAGCCTTTGGTTGGTGGCTCCAGGAGAAACACCTGCGCATCTTTAGCCCACGTAAAAGCTGCAAGAGTCTTACCTTAGCCAATTTGAGATTCTGATCTTCCAGAACTATCACATCTTCTTCCAGTTTCTTCAATTTGGCCTCTGTGGTCACTTTTTCTAGCTGCAACTTTTGCCTTGCACTTTCCTCTTCTTCAAGCTGCTCCTCTAGTTCCTTCACAACACCCACAAAAAAGCAAGGCATTTATCAGTGCTGCTCACTAACCAATGTAACAGCACAGTAGCAATACTAGAACTTGGAAGGTTTCTTCACCGTTCCTTCAAGGCATTATTAGTACTTTCCAGAAGTGACATCTCTGTCATGACTTAATGCAACATACTGCATTCTAACAAACAAGTTTTCTGCAAAATAGCATTGTTTATTGTGCTAAAGAAGAATGCTACCATTCCTAAAACACCTGGCTTAAGCAAATTAGACACTTGTCTAATTATTTGACAAGTGGCCTTCATCCTCAAGAATAGAACAGCTCATTCCAGATGACTGACTGAACACCTCAGGCTCAGCACCAGAACTGCTGTGTTCTATTGCTATTTACACAGATAGATTTTTCTATGCTTTTTTTTTTTTTTGTTCTCTCTTCCATTTCCCTCCAAGCTGAGACAAGAGAACCACTCTAACCCTTACTATCCTCTTTATTGACAAAAGACAGCATTCCTAAGGCATTACCTGGATGTTCTGCTGCATTTTCTTCTTTTCAGCCTGCAGATGTTGACACCGTTCTTCCTCTTCCTCCACCCTTGCTTCCAGGTCATGACATATCTCCTCCAGCTCTTGTTTCTTGGCTGTCAGGCGGGCTCTTATCTCCTCAGCTTCAGCACAGAGTTCAGTTTCTGCTTGCAACTGTTCCTGCAGCTGCATCTTCTCTGCCATTAGCTACATTGGACACAAAGCCAGAAATAAGACAAGCTCCAATTTACCAAAGCACTTAGCAATCTGTATTAAGTGAAGTTACGCGCTCCTGTGTTCCACAGTTACAGTCTTAATCACTGCAGCAGTCTCCTGCTGCTAATCAAAAGCTAAATATCAAAACATAGTTTTAAAGTGTTTGTTCTCCTTCACAAATCATGCACTGCAACCACATATTAAGTTAGCCTTAACAAATTTCTCAAGATCCATTTGCAACTTGGAGATTGTCTAGTTTTCCCCTGCAAAAGTAACACAAGTAATTATCAGCCCTACAGAAAAACAATCCTGCTGCCATCTTCTGTGTTCCAAACAAAAAGGATTCCATTAATGATGAGGTTGAATTCAATCAGCTTGCTATAATACTCAGCCAAAGGAGACTATTCTTCACATAATGGCTATAGAAGGGCAATAGGTGGTCACTGTACAAAATGACCTGCTAGAGGAACTGAGCTGAGAAGAAAGGCAAAGAAAATTGAACAAGATGGCAGCCAAGTCACATATTTCAACAAGTTGGAATCCCGCAGCTTGTCTGTCAGACCAATAAAGCAAAGTAGATGCTCTCAAGCAGTTGGCCAGGTAGCGAGAGAATGACTTTTACACATGAGATTTGCAAACTCACCTGGGCCTGGAAGGTCTCCATCTCACTCAATCTATTTTCTGCAGCTAGCTGCTTCTCCTTGACCTTTATTAGTTCTTCTTCCTTGGCCATCATCTCCTCTTCCTGTCTGCTTACTTGCAGAAGGGGCTTCACCTGAAAGGGAAATCAAGGGAATGAGACGTGTATAAGGAACAAGGAAAACATGAAGAAATGCTCTTGCACTTGATAAGCATTGAATAAAAACCATTTTAGATAAGTGTCATATTTGAAGGACCGACCAATTGTTTTGTTGTGAACACTGGAAGGATCATAGAGGACTAGATATCATCTACTCTGCCAATAACACACTTTCTGCCCACCCAACTTTTCCTCCAGGATGGGATGCATCAGGAAAGGGTTGAGTAAATTCCAGACCCTCAAGGACTAAGTAGTAATAGCAGGAGAATAGAAAAGTTGCCATACAGTGGGGAAATTCACAGGTAGGTCAATGTAAACGAAAAACAAACAACACCCATCTCTGTGCTCTCCCATCAAAACCTCTTACAAGTCATTTCATAGGAAAGAGAAGAAAAGTTTAAACTCTGCTCTCAACTCTCATTTAGCTGCAAAGTCTCATGGCTAAAAAGCAAGAAATCCCATACATTTAGAAAAGAGACCATTTCTTCATGTGTTCGTTGTCTTTATAAAGGTAAAATATCTACAAATGTAACAAGATCAGACCTCAGTGGTTTTCCTTTGCTCTTACAACCCTGGAGAAAGAGATGGCAAGCCATCCCTGTATTAACAATTTTTGTCTAGCTAAATTGACTAGCCACGTAGTAAGTGACTCTTTGAAGTGTCATACCACCAAAGCAAGCAATCCTCTTACTCTTCTTAGGCATCAAGCATTAAAAGATGACTTCTGCTTTTCCACAACATTACTTGGATATAGCCTTGTACTTGGTTTATGCAGGCATACTGCATAGCTATAAAATATGCTATGATATTCTCTGCCTAAATGAATCAAGGTGTAGTTGCAACCAGCCCAATTGTAGAGGAAGTGGGTTGGGTTTTGTGCTCTGGTTCAACCCGAGAAGCTGAAATTGCAACCAAACTGTCAAAATTGCAAAGGGAAAAATATTACCTTTGTGAACAACCTCCACCATTGCCAGTTCCGCAGTTTCAAATAGGCAGCACAGTTCCTCTGAAGCACTTTCATGGCTGTCAATTGCTGCTGGCGCTTGGCAAAGGCTCTGCAAGGTAAGTGGAGGTCAGACAAAGGAACCCACAGCAGCACACAATTCTCTCCACCAAGCCCTTTCTTAGATACATCTACATTTTTACTTCAGAAGGTTTCCTCCTAAAAAACCAGCAAAATTTCCAGTTAACTTCTCGATCTCTTCAAGGTTTTTTTTCTCAGGTAAGAGTGGTTATCCTTTCCTTTATTCAATTTCCTATTTAATAAAGTTTTTCCCTAATGTCTTCTAATGTGAAAAGCCTCACTATTTTCACTTCAAAAAAAAGGGAGATCTGAAACAGAGGTGTGTTTTCCTGCCAATCTGACAGATACTACTTTTGTTTTTAGAACATTTGCAGTTCTACCTAATAGCTTAAGAGAAATCCTACACCTCCTGGATCAGTACTGTACTAAGACCTTTTCATTTTCAAATTTGCAGTTTGCAGCTCTTCTATCAAAAACTGTGCCTACTGTATAGTATTCCTATAGAGAGGAATAGACTTTACTGCTCTGGTAGTATGTGGGATAGCAGCATGCTGAGTTTCTTGCAGGTGCCAGAAGTCCGGCATTACAGAGATCAGAAAACCCTAAACCAACCATCAACTGTTATATACAACAAAGAAATCATGGCCTTTCTGACAAAAAATAATTTCTAGTCAGCTTTTTTTGAAGAGAAACTTGTACCTGAATGGGAGAAATACATGTTTATAATGTACTTTACAAAATATGGTCCTTACTTTCTGGCCAGGTAGCCTCTGCAGCATGCTTGGAAGCCAATAATAACATCTGTGATCTTCAGGTCTCTCTCTTCTTCAAGATGAGCAAGGACTCCAGCTCTGAAAAACACTTTACTCTGTCCAATTCGATAAAGGTTCGAATCCAGCTCCAATGCTTTGATCTAAAATGAGAGAGAGGAGAATTCATCTCCTGCAAAGACTGCTTCATGTGAAACATCACAAAACATATTTGTGTCTCATGGCTGTAAGATACTCCTTCCCTATAACGAGCCACTCAGGCCAACCAAAGTTGCTAGCTCCCAATAAAGTCCTGTCCCAATTAGAGGAGTTGGAGCTCAGCCAAGCACAGCATGAAATAGAGGTAACCAGAAACAGAAAATGTGATAGAAAGCATTGTTTAATACAACACATCAAGTGCCCTCTTCCTTTCCTAAAGAAAACAGACCTATTTATTTTTTCCCAGTCCTAATCTTTGTAAGAAAAAGGCACCCCAACCAACTTTCCCATCCTTTAAAGGATTTGCTGTCAACACTTACACTAGTTAAGAGGAATAAGGTATAGTCCTTTAAGACAGAAAAAAAGTGAATCCCTTACAACCAAATTCAATTCAGTCTCCTGTGGTCTTCAAGCTACAGAGCCAAAGCCAAAGCCAGAGCTTTGAAGCAGGCAATTCTGCAGAAATTAATTGGAGCCTTCAATGAAAGCATTTGTCATCAGCAGGCCATTACAAAAAGTTTGTTGAAGCTCATACTTTAAGCATGTGCTAAAGGTAACATTAATGCTTCTAAGCACTTTAATTGCATGAATACTGCTGGATTCCATGAAGTGTATGCATCTGTGGAAACAGAAAGATCCTCTTTGCCCAGGATTATTGAACCTCATGCTAGTCAAAAGCCTCCATCTGCAAAGCCAAGAGACAGCTTTTTGCACCCTCCTTCTCTCGGAGAAAACATTTGACTTTGGAATTATAGATATATTTAACATGCACAACTCCGAGTTCCACACCACACCCATAAAGCTTATTCTATTCAAGCAGAGTTTCTGGGATGTCTTACCATCAGCACACAAGCCTGCTTTCCATCCATAAATCCTTTGGGAATTGCATTTGGAGTTAAGATTTCATATCTGAAAAGGAGAAAGCATTAGACTAGTTACACAAGTATATTTGAAAACAACAACAACAAGAAAAAAAATCAGTATGCATTCCTATGGCATTATGAGTTTGACAGCTTACAGTCTTGTTAGAAGAAAAAAATTGCATCGCTAGACAACAGAGTATGTAGCAGCAGTCTTAGATGGCATCCTCTATGCCTCACCTTAACTACAGGCTTACTAGAGAAGTCAAAGATGCTTTTGGGAGCCTTTGTGCCAGGGAATATCAAGGGACAGATGTTCTGTGTTGCTGCCTTTCAAAACAGTGGCAATCTAGTTGCAATAAAATACTTCAATTTTTGCACTTATGTCTTAACTTTGCCAGGGTAAAGACACTGTCAGATTCTTTTCTAGGCCTTACCTTTGTCTGAATTCCTGGAATACAACTCTGTTGGGGAAACCTTGACGACAAATACGGATTCCCTCCAGCACTCCATTACAACGAAGCTGGTCGAGGACCAAGTGGGGATCTAGTTTTCCAGCCTAGTAAGGAAAAAAACATATTTTATAAATACTAGCATTATTTTACAGGCGGGTCTTACTCCCTTGCCTCCCCCTCTTTTTTGTAAAGCAGCCAGTTGTCTCTTTTCCAGTTACAAGCAATTGAAAGCTTTTACGCCACCTTAAGAACTGCAAAGATCAGTCTCCAAAATTGTGGTAAGTATACAGTTATTTAGGATGACCTTAAAAAAGATATCCTGAGAAAACAGGACATCTTTAAGATTTCTTGCAAAACCTGACAAAAGATAGCAATCCAGTCACATGCCCCTGGAAGCCCGTGTAAGACTGCATGGGCTGTACTGTTACGGCTGTTTTTACCTTTTTCTCATGGTTGGGGATAATACAACGGACGAAGTTGGGGTTGGTGTTCCTCAAGGTAGCCATCAGTTTAGCCAGCTGTTCTTTATAGAGCTGTCCCACTGTTCGGAACATACCCTTCCTGGTTTTAAAGGCCCCTGGCAATGCTGTATCTGACATACCAGCTACCTGATCCAGCCCAACAATACGGTCAACTAGAGAGAGCACAAGGAAGAGCATTAAAATTCTGCCACAAACAAAGGAAGCATTGGAATGTACAAAGAACATCTCGGTAGAACAGGATAAATGAGAGGAGCTGCAGGATCCTTTTTGCTTCATCTCTACACAGATGTTGACTCCTGTACAGAATTTGTGCAGGGATAGGAGCAGGAAGGAAAAAAAAGCAACAGCTCGCTATAGGAAGTTTGAGTGATGGAGTCAAACTTACTCCCAAACATATTCTGCTGATGCTCTGGATGGCAGCTCTGGAAGAGCAATCTAGAAGTGAGTTTCAGATGCTTCTACTTGCTTAAGTTACAATGAAAAACAATAAACCAAGAGTTCTAGCTGCTAGCCCAGCAGAGTCAACTATTAGTTAACTCTGACCCAGAAGGGGCCACAGCTAGAGAAAAAGCCCAGCTTCACTCTTGCATTACAGGCAGAACTGCCATGACCGGTGATCAGAAAAGCTGTATCTACTTGTAAACTGAGCAAACATGGTGAAAGGCATGGTAAAACGCATGACAGAAACCAAACCTCAAGATACCACTGTTCGAGCTATTTTTGGAGTACAAGTATTCTATGACAAAGACATGAACAATACCACTACGAGAAAGTCAGAACTCCCTGCCCCAACAGTTCCTCCACTATGTCACAGTGACATCCAAACACTTATGAAGCTATCACCTTGATGGGTGGACTCCACAGATCCTTTGTTTCAATAGAAGCCAGCTAAATCTGAGAGTAGCAAGGGCAAGAAGAAACTAAAGCATTACTTTTTCTCGTTGCTCTCCTACATGGAGACAAAAATTCACTCACCCAACCAAAACCAACTGTATCGCTATAAATTTCCCACATCTCCAGTACATTTTTATTAAGGGCTTCAAGTTACTACTTCACTTTATCTTTAATGGTTGGCTGATGCCTACACTCAGGCTCCCAGTCTTCACTTCAGAAAACACATCAACTTGTGCTCAACTGGATTATTAAAAAAAACTGTTAAGAGAAACCCCTACAAAAAAAGAAACAAGAAAGGATACTCTGATTTACAGCTAATACTAATTTAGAACTTCTCAATTCTAGAGCAACTGTTATAATAGGGTCAAGGTTGTCTTATCAGAAAGAAAAGAAGGTTATGTTACTAGATGACATCACAGGGAAATCCACAGAAGAGTGTCCCAGATTGCAGCTGGAACAATCCTCTTAAAAATCTTGAGCCCTGCAATCTACATCAAGATAGCAAAAAGGACAGTCACTTGCAACAGAAGATCCAGCTAAGAACAATAAATGAGAACTGATCAGCTGTGGTTCAGTTGACACTTCAAGTCCAAAACGAGTCTCACACAGCAAAGGCCTTGTTAGGCACAAGTTGCTGATGGCCATTTTTCAAGCAGTACAAGTTCCTTTGCCAAACTAACTTTCTTTTAATGATCAGCAGCTGAAGTCAAATCCCAATACCAGAATCAATGTTAAACTCGACTTCAGTTTAAATGCAGTCTCAGGAATCTTCCTTCCAAATCTTCCAAGAAATACAGCCTTGCTAGCTCTACATTCAAACAGTTGACAGGGATTTGCTTTTAGCTGTTCCTATGCTAGTCTTGCAAGAGCAACCTTTAGCACCTGAACATGTCCACATTTTTCTTGTATCCACTTGCAAGGTGAGAGTTTTGCTTTTGTTTTAAAGTCCATGAGGAGCTACTAGCACAAAGCAGAGGAAATGAACAAGACAGACAAGCAGGTATGACAAAGGGACAAAGAGAAGTTAACGGAAGCATTTCTTGCATGGCTCTAGGATGCATTACACACATGACACGACAGCTGGGTTTCTCAGTCACCTGGTTCTAGATGAAGAATAGGAAAGTGTTGATAGAAATAGGCTCTCTGAACGTTCTGCATCTCTGCAACAGACAGAGACGTCAAAGAAAACCCACCACAGAAAGTGACAGCAACAGTAAGACTCAAAAGCAGATAAACCCAGAGAAGATAGAGTAAAATATTGAACAACACTGCAGCAAGAACACACTAGTTGCAGGACTGAAAACGTAGATTCAACCTCAGATCTTGCCTTTGAGCGTTGCAGCTACGCAAGCTGCTGGGACATAATGGTGCATTCATATTTTATCCTGGCATTCTCAGTTTTGAGGAATAATTGCTATATATACAGTAAGTTTAACGTAAATTGATGCAAGCGAACCTTTCTCTTGAGTTACAGTGAACTTTTAATGCAATACGATGATCTAAGCAATGGATGTTCCAGATAATGCTCATCTTGGTGTCTTAGTCTTCAGGGAAAGAAGCAACACAGCTCATCACAGACTTTTGAGGATCAAACAAACTCTTCCACATAAAACAAGAGAAAACAAATGAGATTAAGTTTAATTACATACCATCTTTCCACAGCTCAGACACAAACTTATCCGATGACTGGTGGAGAAGAGTAGCAATGTTATCATTCAGCGGATCCATATTCTTCATCAGCCATTCATCTGCTTTATAATCCACCTGGAGAAGATAAACACATCAAGAAACTTGGAGGGACTTTCTGCAGCACAAGATGCAACAAGATCCTGCAAAGTCTATAAAAGTAGAGCTTCGCACAATCAACAACGGATTACCTAATCGTTCTTGGATTTGCCATCTAAGCAAGCATACCAACAAATTTCAAACCCTAAAAAACAGCTGCATGTTCTGTTTTGTCAAGTAAAGGGAACGGATTTGCAATGCTAGTTTGCACCACCCAGCGTGTGACAAAAAACAACTGCATCATCATTTTTGGTGATGAATTCTTGATGCAAGGTTTCTGAAAAGTACTTCCAGTTTCACCAAGTCACAGAGAACAAATTTAAATTGGTGTCAGTTTGACATGTCTTCAGCTATACATATATAACTTGCAGGCAAATCCTCTTAGGCCCTGTCAGGTCCACAGCAATGGAACAACTTTCTGAAGTCTTCCACTGGTTTCCCACAAGCAGCCATGTTGTAAAGTAGCCATTTCTAAGAAGCAGTGGTTATGCATTAGAAAATACAGCAGACCTTCCAATATTCACATTTTAGCTAATAATTCTTTACCTTGCCAGCATAATGTATGATACAGAAATCAGCTTTGTCTTTCAGCTGTTTTGGCTTCTGAAATTTGGGGTGGGTGCCTTGTTCTTGTACAACTTTTTCCACAAAGCTTTTGTCTGTTGCTTTTGGGAACCAGCACTCTTCATCCAGCAGGGCCAGTATACCAGGAGGCCCAGCCTTAAAGAATGGAAACATCAAAACATCATTAAATACATGACTACACCAATAATTAATGCCTTTAGACAGCTAGAAAAAGAAAAAGGATACCTAAGCCTGATCCCCATCGCATTCATCGGCTGCGTGGTATCAGTTCAACTACTTTTATACTAATAGAAATTGTTAATAATTCTTCAAAATCCTCATCAGAATTCTGAACATTTTTATGAGAAGGTCTCTTCCATGGCATTTGTCTAGGCTGTTTTACGTGGCGGTGAGGGGGGAAGAAATCTTTTTAATAGAAGGAACACTATCACACTGTTCTCCAAATATCCAGATGTCTAAATGCAGAAGACCATAGCAGAACATTTCACAAACTTGTCCTTACTATTAGAACATCTACTATGAAATTTATAAATTTCCAGGTTTCATTAGAGCAGAATGAAAGCAACAGAGACTCACAGCTGCTCATGACACTTACAGTTAAGGAAGTTCACACTACTTATTGTAAGCCACACATACCTCTAGCACCATGCAGATCTACACAAATGAAGACAATTTTGTGAGAGGAAAAAGACTAGATCTATTTTCATGCAATATTTCCTACAGAACTGATACTAACAGATTTATTGGTGACATATTTTCAGACAAAGAGGAAACTGTTCACTTCTGCTTCTAAGCATACCACAGTGTCAGTAGAGGATTACAAAAGCTAGAAAGCTAGTTTCCAGTCTACAGGTAGAGATTATGTGCTCAATGACAAAATTAGCGCAGCTATTTCTTGCTGCTCAATGGTACAAGAACAAGCTTACCGGCTTCTCTATGAGGTCAATGCAGGGTTGCAGATCCAGGCCAAAGTCAATGAAGTTCCACTCTATGCCCTCCCTCTGGTACTCCTCTTGCTCCAGAATGAACATGGTGTGATTAAACAGCTGCTGCAACTTTTCATTTGTGTAGTTAATACACAACTGCTCAAAGGAGTTCAGCTAATGAAGAAAAAGGTAGAAAGATGTTTTGAAGTCACACCTACTATACTCTTAGCACAAAAGGTCAAATCTACAGTTCAGGAACTTAAGCTAGTGTTCTACGTGGGGTGGACAGCCCTTTGTCAGTAACCCCATTTGCTTATGAACTGCCTTTCCTGTCACGTGCCACTCCATCACTGCTGCAATCCCTAGGGAAGTTCATACACACTGTTCCTCAGGCTTTGTAAAAGAATGT
Organism: Fulmarus glacialis; assembly: GCF_000690835.1. Taxonomy (NCBI): domain Eukaryota; kingdom Metazoa; phylum Chordata; class Aves; order Procellariiformes; family Procellariidae; genus Fulmarus; species Fulmarus glacialis. The sequence continues at coordinate 41,354 of NW_009230537.1, forward strand.
TTAGTCGTAAACAGCAGAAGAATTACTGCAGCTACTTAACCCAGGAACAGAAAAGACTCCAGTCTTCTCACAAACTCAAGAGCTGGCAGGTCCTCTTCATAGGAAGAGGAAGCAACAGAAGCCCAAAGACAAATTCCTAAAAGCATGTGGATTGGAAAGTCCCTTTTTAATCCTCACATATAAAATCAGAGCAAGCAAAGTGAGGGAAATTTCTTCAACATCTCCAGATTTCTTCAAACTGTAAGGACAAGGTTAATAACCCACAGTTAGACCACACTAAATATAACGCAGTTGCTGAAGAGAATGGTCCTGATCTACTTCCTCCATGTTTCAGTAATTCCTAATCATGCATTTCCACTCCCCTCCTTTTCATGAGATCCAGCAACCATGAAACCAAAGGTAGACTGATCAGAGAAGGGGAAGGGCGGGGCGGGGGGG
>NW_009230537.1:41804-42427 GCF_000690835.1 Fulmarus glacialis
CTTTTCTGTGTCTTAGTTTTCCATTTCATGAATAAATTGGTCCACTTCACTCTGCAGCTGCATATGAGCTAGATCCAGCATAACACAGGTTGATAGGAGCTGCCTGGCTGGGATAATGACAGGATAGTTCTTTTCTGATGGCAGCCTGTGATTGCTTCAGACCAAGTATAATGCAAAGCCACATTCTAAAATTGTTGTTTCACAGACATAATGGTTTGGCCTAACAGTTCACTGCCACCTATAGAGGGAGCTCCCAATTCCCCTCTTTTCCATCTCTCCCTGAACTTTCCTTCAGCTCTTCTTCTCCCACATTTATCTTGCATCAGGTTTTATGCTCAGATTCCCCTTTGCAGACTGATTCAATTATAAAACACCGTAAGAAACTATTTTCCACAGGGCTAGAGAGGTGAACAGTACAAGCAGTTGCAGCCAGGAGCAGCAGAGGGGAAAAGGAGCAAGTTCACTCCTTTTCTGCATCAACGATCTGCTGTTAAATCCATTTAGCTGTATGTGAAACCACACTTTGATCCCTGACTTTCAGACTTCTTGCAGAAAGGAGCATACATAGGTCAGAATTTATGTTGGATCTGATTTGGTCTACCCTGTCTTTGCCTTTTCCAAAA
>NW_009230537.1:42446-61414 GCF_000690835.1 Fulmarus glacialis
CATTTCTAACAATTTTTAGTAATGCTAATAGGTTTCAGTGGGTCATACCTTAAATGTTTTGGGACAGTCTAATGGGACAGAAAATTTTAAGTCCAGTGGTGATCCATAACTCTACATAACATTTTAAAAGACATTTTTGTAGGTTAGCAAACTCCTAAGCTGTGAGCTATAAAGAATCAAGAACACTTGAAACTGTGAAATTAAAATAATTCTAATACACATGCCAAAAAGGATGTAAGCACCAGAATATAGAGCAATGAGATAAAACATTTGCAGAATACATAAAATACTAAAGAATGAACCACTTAAGTTACTTAGTAACTTATCTGACACTTCACATCAGCAGGGATCTCAAACAAACAAAAGTGGAATACAGATCCTTTCCAACTATACTATTCTCCAGTTTTAAAGCAGTTTCCTTCAGCAGTCTTTGCTCCATGGTAAACTGTGCTGAGTGCAAGGACCTGACATCTCCTTACCTCGAAAATCTCAAAACCAGCAATGTCAAGGATTCCAATGAAGGACGCACCCTGTCGCTTGGTCTTATCCAATGCCTTGTTGATACGCATAACCAGCCACCGGAACATACGTTCATAAGTGGCTTTAGCCAGCGCTTCAATGGCAAAGTCAGCCTAAATAAAAAAAGAAAAAAGATCAGGAGTTACATTATAACCCAAAGGCACAGATTACACTGTTTCGGCATTTAATGGCCCAACTGTAGCCCGAGATTCTCTCTCCACGACCAAATTCACTGAACAAGGCTCATTTCAGAGGTTATTCCCAAGGAAAAGTAGATGGCACAGCGATACTCCATAAAAGAGCAAAGAATTTGTTTTACTAAATTAGTGTGTCAAAGCCAAATTTCAGGATCCTGCCTGTTGGAGAAACCAATGTGTGGTATTTGAGAAAGAAAAATTATGCCCAGTCACCTCCAAAGACTGTAGTAACTTAGCATGTTCCATAGGCCCACAGAAAAGCATTTAAATTCTTTTCTAATTTAGGATTTGTGAAGCCAAATCCCCTCCTCCCATGCCACTAGCCTACCTGTGACTGACACAAACATATGTATAATAAGAAATTAAATATCAAAATGGAAAGGCAGCCTGTGACTATTTCTAGACTTCAATCTCTTCCCAATCCCTTCCATGTTATGGGGACATGTTTATTTACACTGAGAATAAGGGTATGTTCATAAAGAAGCCATGCAGTGAGTAAGCACTGGGCCTTCGCTCCATTCAGGAGGCCACTAGCTCCTAGGTCAGGTTTCATTTAGAGCACAACGTGATTCAAGACTGTTACAAAACTTACAGTCAGTTTCAAGGGTGAGCAGCAAATTCTTCCACCCTAGTAGCTGACCTACTCAAAACCAGTGCTTTCTATATTAAAGCAACTTGAAAACGCCATCCTTGCATACAGCACTGAAGGAACTTACTCCCTTGGGACAGCCAGTCACCAAAATCAGGGGAGTTGCGTTCTCTTTTTTTTGTTCTCCCCCGCTGAGAAAAAGTGCTGCAAGAGCAGGGTGATTTCTATCTTTATACAGATCAAATGAGCAAATACTAGAAGCAATATGCATGCTACATTATTTAAGTGTGGTTGCCATATGTTGCAGCCATAAAGATGGTTATTAAACACTACCTCTAATACATTTGTTAGCTTTGTGGCAGCAAGATTAAAGACTAAAGCACTCATTCGTTTTTAGAGAATGCATACCTGCTCTTTGGTCTGAGCTTTCTGGACATAATCTCGTCCAACTTTGATGCGAGGAGTCAGGATACCTCTAGTGAAATCAGTCACATTGATACCCAAAAGGTGAGATACTTTCTGAGCAGCTAAAGACGGTAAGAGGAAAGAACAGAGAGATTAATGTTCTTTTGTTTTTTTCATGGAAAGCAAGAGAAAAAGAAAAAAACATTCCTGCAACTGCCTTCCCAAAAGAGTCATGAAACAGCTTATAAAAAACGTTAAATGAAGAACAGTTTAATGAGACAAAGAAAGGTATCTTCAAAACCAAAAAATCCCCCAAAAACTCTTGCAACTCATACTACAGGTTATTGAGTTTCTCCAGAAGCCACGAAAGTAAATTTGAAGCAATACTCTCATACCACTAAGTCATAACGCGGAAGCTTTAGAAAGTTCATAGTCTGCAATCAATTTAAAGATATGTCAAGTAACGGATGTCTTAATCAAGCTAATTGCTCTGTCTTCATCTACTGATTAGTCTTTGAGGTAACTCTGTATTTCAGATTCAAGATCCAAAACGCAAATAGTTTACTTTCCTCCCCAAAATGCCATTTAGAGCACATTTTCCATAACAATAATAGCCAAAAAGATAAACACTTGAAGATAAATTAGCAATCTCTTGTATTTCTGCAGTACATCTATACTGAAGGTTTAAGAGCTAAGACTTCCAACATATAGCCTTCTATAATGTGAAACATGGTACTATTTACACATGCAACAATGGGCAGTGCAATTAAAACATGTATACTCACCATAAAACTATCTACCTCACTCTTACAGTTATAAGTCTACCTACAAAGTCAGCAAAGAACGTTCCTTAAAGTTTGATAATATAGGTTCATAGGAGCAATCATTCCTAGCTTGGTTAAAACACACACACGCTACATATTCCAGCAGAGTAATCCTTTTCATCTGGTCATCACATGTACTTCCTGCCTAGCCCTGTCACAAGAACACATTCCTGCCCATGGGTGGCTGCAAACCCATGCCTGGCAAAACAGCGCGTATTTGTATAAAGGAGCATGTCAGCTCCTTTGACAAATAATTCACCTTATAGAGAAACAGGACTCCAGCATTCCCTACATACTGTAATATATTCTTCTACTTGCAAAAACTTCCTGTAGGCTTTTTTCTGCATTTTATTTTGGGGTGGGAAAAGGAGATTGTTTACCTGTATTGTCTGGCATAGAGGCTTGGTCTGTATTACGCTCCTTCTTGAAGACTATGTTGCCAAGTTGAAGAACACCTGAAATAACCTTCAGCAGACCTTTTAAAGTAATAATAATAATAATAGCTTAGTGACAGACATCTCCAAAAGCCCTGATATGACCCAGTTACCTTTCCTGACATAGTTAAGAGGCCTTTCTCAACATTCCAAAGATCTTCCTGGAATTTGGGAAAAAACACCACAGCTAATTCCTCTATATGACTCCCATTCAGGACACAGGACTTTCCCTGTCCCTCCCATGCAAGACTACGCAGCCTGGAAATTTACCCATTCTCAACATCACTATAGTAAAGTGGGAGGATTGAGGGTAATGCGCCATCCTACAACATCTATATTTTTTGCTAAAACATCTGTTCTCTGTTAAAGGGCCAAAATTCACTATTTTCCTCAATGACTACTGTTAAACACAGGAAAGAGACAGTTATTAAGACTGCAAACCAATTAAGAGAAGAAGATTTTGTTCCTTTAACCCCCTATCACTTTCAGCTCCCTGACTAAGGTCCGTAGCCCACATAGACATACATTGTAACGTATAAAGGGCAGCAGGATGTGGGCAAAGTGCCTGTACCATAGCTGTTACTAATTACATGCTGAAGCACCCCACCCATTGCTAATGATACATTCATACTCTTGAAATGGTGCACATCACAAAAGCAGCATCAGATGCTAGGACAGGAAAGACATTTTTCAATGCCATAGCATCAATTCAATTTTCACCGTCTATCAATCAAAGCCCATTGCATAACAGCTTCTAGTTGCCTTGAGCAAAGTAAGCTGCCAGTCACTTGCAAAGGGGATCTTGTACCAAAGATTTTTTTCATCCCCTAATTTCTACCTGTCACAGAAATACTTGTTTTAAAACAATATCCTTTTGATAGCAGAGCGAACAAAGGCTCCATATAAGCTACATCAGGACTAACAGAAAAGAAACATGTATGTTCCTAGTGGCACGTTATGAAATCCAGTGGTTTGACAGTTGAATCTGGAGTCCAGGCACTTGGACAGACAGCTTATTTTGATGTTGTCTCATAAATGAGAAGAGTTAGTGTTTAGACTTTACATCAAAACTAAGTAAGCCTACCATCCAGCCAGCTACTGTATGTATTATTCTTCTAAGCCTATGAGGAACATTAATGCACTTCTCACTTCGAACAGCAAGTGCAAAACACTAAAGCTATCTTTGCTGTAGTGGCTAGAACCAATAGCTCATTTATGTGACAGCAAAGACATGCCCTAGAGCATACATTAATAACCCAACTCAAAAAACTGAGCATAACAGGATGTCCTGACAACAACTTAGGCTGCCAATTCTTTTATTCAGTTTAGGCAAATTTCTCTTTTACAGCAGTTTCAGTCTCAGATGATTCAGGATATCAAGAAGTATGTTAAACTGTGGATAACGACAGTGTGGATTTACAGGAGGTTGAACTGTGAAGAGCAATAGTTAAGGCACAGGCACACATTCCCTACAGCCACAAAAGCTGCAGAGGAGGTGGTGACCTTAAACCACCACAGATGCCTGCTTCAACGTAGAGAAAAAACAGTCCTAGTTTTAGAAAACCTTATATATTTAAAAACTGAGATTCTGCAGAACACTGGTTCCCAAAAGTGAGGCAGATCATGAATGAGACAGCACAGAGCTCTGGTAAATACGTATCACTGCACTTTGTGCTGGCTGCATGCAATTCTAGCTTCACTGTCATGGTACTGTGTTCCCAGAATCAGACAATATTAATTTCTGATCAGCAGTTCAGTGTTAAGCTGGAAAGAAAGGCACTGTGACTAGGCCATTCTCAAAGTACTAATCCAGCAATGGTTGGATTAGGTACTTTAAAGCTACTGCTTAGGGATAGGGGGAGCACACAAGCTGTGCATTGCACAAGAGAATGAGAGGATTCTTGTATCTTGGATGTGTTAGGCATAAACTGGATATACAGCCCTCAGATTGGGAACAAACGCAGCAAGCAGAAGCATGTTTTCATTAGCTGCTTTACTTCTAAGGCTAACTGTATAAACTGAAACTGTGCTGGTAGATCCTGAGGTGGGTCACTCCAAAGCCACTAAGTTTATTACTTGCACGCTGTTCACTTGGCAGGGGGTGTATGTGTGTGTAGACACCAGACAAAACAAAACCAACAAAAAACCCAAACCAAATAAACAAAAAAAGAACCCGAGAAGAAAAAAGCTCCAGAGAGATATGATCTATTCCCTCTTTCATTTCATTGTGTTTTCAAGCCCATCAGAGGATTCATACCTATCTGCTCCTCATCTGGGATGCCCATGATCTTCATTGCCTCCATGGTCTCCTGAAACATATCTTTGTCTTGCTGACCCGGGATCGTAACATGCCCATTGGAAAGGAAGCGATACTTGTTGTAAGGCTCCAGCAGCAGATCAGCTTAGGAAAGAATTGAGAAAGACATTACTACAGCTTTTTCCTTTTTTTTTTTTTTTTTTTAGATGGACAACAAGCTACCACTGAGATCAAATTTCTGACTTGCATATGCTAGCAGGTGCTGGATAAATCTGGGATTAAGCCCAGTTTTACTGCAGGCTGAGCATTTAATGTATTTTAGACAAAACTGGAATTTTTCTGCCTTATTTCTTTCTATTCCCTCCTCTGGACTACTCCACCAAAGCAGTGTCAATCATCATTATGCCCCAAGTCTATAAGAAGCAGGGATTAACTTGAAAGTAAATTTGCCTTTAATTTCAGACACCTCATTTGTTTCAAGTCAGGTGAAAGTTAATATATAGCTCTTGAAACAGTAGAACTATGAGAAAAGTCCTCTCCTTCTGTCCTTCCTCCAGATCAATTTGCAGCTCTCGCACAGCATGGACCCTGACTACCAGGCTGAGCTAGGTGCACTAGGATCCTAGACTTCTAGAGCTGCCCAGGTGCCAGCAGCTTCGCTCCATTCATTAAACACCAAGCACATCACAGTAGGACCATTCCTGCACTAGAAGGGTTTATATCATGCAAGACAAGACTAATCATAGGACAGTGATTTAGATAAGGAAGGGCGTAGAGTCATTGCTGGCAAGGAGACAAGTGCAGGAAGGAACCAGAGAAGCAAGCTTTCAGGAACTGAGAAGTGCAGGGGGAGGGCAGAGGGATGTATGAGTGTACAGAAGATGTGGAGGAGGGGTGACCATATTGAAAAGGCAGAGCCAAGAAACTATGAAGGAACAGGTCCTAGCCTGCAAGTGTTTTAGACCCTCTGTCGTTGTGATGAGGGAACCCCGTAACTACAACAAAGTCATACTTACTCTTCAAATGCTCGCCTGCCCCAGATAGCAGGTAGTAAAAGATGTGGAAGGTTCTCTCCTCTTTAGCTTGACGAATTGCACGTGACTTCTCCAGCAGATCTTCAGAGAGTCAAGGCATATGGCAGGACATAAAAATCACTTCCTATTCTATGGCAGGAGAAAAAACTCGTACTACTTGATGTTCTCCTCCTGCCAATTATCAGGGGTATTGATTTAGCAATCATTATCAGTCAACAACGCACTGAGCATCTGGTCTCAGTTCTGCCAGCCTCGGAATGATCGCTATGATACGAGAGACTTAACTGATAAAACCCAGAAAAACAGCGGTCATCCATCTCTACTTGCCTTGAACAGAAGTGAGAATGGCTTATGAAATTCCAAAGCTATCCATCTTATTCCAGTTTATGCTTCTATTTCAGCCTCCTAAGATTAGAATTCATTCATTCAGAAAAGATTTCCACTGTGATCACAAAGGTCACAGAATACTATATGAAGAAACAGAAGACTGCAACATTAATCTTGCTAGCATAAATTTAAGTGCTTCCTACCACTTTCTTGACCTGACAAACAGAAAGTTAGTTGTGAAGAGATTGCTAGGTACCATTGTTGCCATCTCTATTGCCTTTAACTTCTCCTTTTAAGTGGTTAGAGAAAGGATACAGGTCTCGATATTGGCTCCAACAATGTAGCCGTTGACATCAAAGTTGATTCTGATGAACTTGCCCTGAGAGGAAGATAATAGCATTAAAATTAGTATTCATTCTATCTGGTAACAGCAGTAAATAGCAAGGTAAACCTTCTCTTTTTAATCCAGGAAAGGAAATTCAGAACAGGTCAGGCAGGTTTTAGGCAAAACATAAGGTCAGCCAATAGGCAATGCCTGCTGATCACAACAGCGATTTAACAAACAAGATACCAAACACTTTCAGACATTTCTGACATTCAGACAGCCTACAATTCAAATTCATTATGTTTCAGCCTAGACTTCCCACAACCAGAGTCCCTTCAGTTTCACATGCTATATGACCTGGACAATTCCGCCTCCCTCAACATTAGCGTCAATCATTTTCATTTAGTTCCAGCTCTAGCTCCCCCATTTGCTTCTCAGATGCTGTCCATTGCTCTCCAGAGCAAGTAAAATATGGACCAGTATTTGCTCTCCAAGATAAAACTGACTGTAATAAACTTAGAATAAAAATTGGCATATACAATCCTGGCACAGGGTCAGGTTCCTTCATTCCAGAGACCTATCAGGTCTATTCTGCATAATTCACTGAATTAAATTCACTTCCCAGATCAATTTGAGGGTAGTCACTCAAAGACAGTTGTCCTATCCCTGTCCTATCCCTGACAGCAATTCACCCAAAAGCAGACCAAGTCTTCCCTCTGGAAAGCGTAAAATACTGGCCCCCATGCTTGGATAGTAATACTCACAAATCTTGAGGAGTTGTCATTCTTTACTGTCTTGGCATTTCCAAAGGCCTCCAGGATGGGATTAGCCTGGAGCAACTGTCTCTCCAGTTCTCCCTAGAGAAAAATCAGAAGTTAATAAAGTAGGTAGCAGTTTACTGCATTAACCTCGGGTCAAACCAGCGCTGAAGTTTCAATTCACACTAGCTTGGCATCTGTTGTAGAGAAGCCATATTAAACCTTAGGAGATGATCCCTTAAACCTTCAAAGGAGACTCATTAGTTATCTGGGTAAAACAGAAACATTCACAAATATGCCTTACTCCCTTCCTCAAGACAAGGGCATCCCAGTGCTGTCTTTCTGTTAACAAGAAGCCCTTCAAAGTCACTTGGCCATAACATCCCACAGACTTCCCAGGATCAAAGCGAAACACTGTACCATCCAAGATCAGGCTCTCATCCCAGAAGTGTCTTGCCATCTAGGCTGGAAGAGTGAGGAAAATCCTGTCTTGCTACTGCAAGACAGCCTTGAACTCTGCTAGTAGCAGGTTAAGAAGCTAGTCTGAAAAGGTCTAATGTTTTAAAAAAAACAAAAACAAAACCAAAAAGCTTGCACTAAGAGTCTACATCTTCCAAAATACAAACAAGCAAAAACTCCTTTGTAAGGAGGCACACAAAAAAAAGAGAATTAGTGGTATCCCACAAACTGCATGATCACTCGCATTCTGCTGCCATATTCGCACACTCCTCCCCTCAAGGAGCACAAAATGCTGGAGCTGTAGAAAAAGAAAATTCAGAACCTTTATCCCTGCCAAGTACTAGACCATTGGAGCATATACACCTTTCCCTGAAGGCTCTAGATATATCCCTGGCTGGTTTTAAAAATTACTTGTCCTCTGTGCTAAAAGCATGGAGTTCTATATATTTCAAGATTACCTAAAAAGCTTCTAGACACAGAAAATGACAGTTTAGATCAATGTTTCTTTTTTTAGCAGTTATCAGTAAGTACTCAAGACTTCCTGTGCATAACGGATGGAAGTGAAGTTTGATTCACGAGAACTGGAATTTATGGGCAAATTATTTAAGGGTATTTCTAAAGGAAAATTGTTCCATTATAAGACAGATTAGTCCTTGCACAGTCTCTCTAAAAATACATGCAATAACAAAAAAAAAAAAAAAAAAGAGGAAGATACATGAGAAACTGTAAAAAGAACTACAAGTCTTTGTTTCTTACTTCCACAATCACCTCACTTCACACTTGCAAAGTGCAAGGTCAAACAAGACCCTCAGTCCCTGTAGAACCCCACATACACAAAAGAGGCAGCTGCTGCACACACTTTCATTCACTGTCAAGTATATATAACAAGGGGGTTAGCCCTGGGAAGGGAATCTGAGCTGGGACATCTGCTCTCTCACAACAGAGCCAGCATGTGGCTTTGTAAGGAGAAAACCTTGAAACTAGGGTTCAGTCCTTGAAATTGTATGGCAGTCCCATTTCCCCTCCTACTACGGCACATGTACTGAAGTTGGAACACTCTTCCGTCACCCCATTCCTCCTCCCCATCCTGCAGTGAAGTCCTAGGCCTTTGTTTGTGACTGCAATCTGTTACTATGCAAGTGAGAGATGCCAGCAACATAGCATTTCAACCCAACTATGGAACAAGGAGGGAAGAGACAAAAAAAGCCCATTTTTTCCTCTAAACAAAAGTCAAGCTTTGACACCAAATTTATTTTAATTATTTGCCTAAATATAAAACTAAGGTCATGTCTAGCTACACAAAGATCAAAAGTTTATAGAAATCCATACTACAGACCCTCCTGTTATTTAGTACCTCAGGAAGAAAGTGTCATTAATTTCAAGTAGGTGTTGGTAAACTGTAATTTAGAGGTGATTAGGTCTCTTGAACCACCAAGATAGTAATATGCATAGAGAACACCAGCTCAGGGACACAACAATACAGAGCTGTGGGGAAAGGAACATGCTAAAGACTTGGTCAAGTCACTTAGCTCTCATGACTTGCCTTAACACCATGATACAGTGGAATGAGCAAGTCCTCATTGCCATGGCAATGGCACATAAGATTAAGTGGCTGCAATTACTGCGATGTATCCACTTCTCAATGGCACGCACTGTATGCTTTGTTTAAAAAGACAATCCTTTTATCTTTAAAATTTTAAAGAAGTTTTTGGGTGCGGTTTGTTGGGTTTTTTTTTTACCTTAAACTTTGACAGTCATCTTTCACTGAGGGAAGAGACTTCATTATTATTATACAATGGGTAATTTTGCAAAGCAAATCAGTACAACACAGAGCTGTCCGTCACAAGCTTTCTAGAAATTCTAAGGTTCCTATCATTAAGATGCTGCCAATTTTCTGACACCTGTAACTGCCATTCCTTGTCCTGAAACAAATTTGTTTAATACTTGGCATGCATTTGAAGTATGTACAATATTCCTCATGAAAACAGAAGCAATAACAGCCACTGGATCTGTTAGCCCATGGTTGGGCAGCGCACACTCTTCAGTACGCTCTCTTTCTACTGCTCTGAAGTTGCAACACCAATTTAAAGCAACTAAAATCCTTGACATCTATCTTGTACTCTGAATTTTTTGCATCTCATACATTTTTTGGAATGATTTCTATGCAAGGTAGAAGTTTTGCCAGCCATTTATTCTTCAGGAAGTATGGAGAAAGGCATCTCAAAATCATAGCTAGCTTTAACAGCATGCAATTTAAAAAACTAAAAGATGGGGGAGGGTTTTTGGGTTTTTTGTTTGGTTTGGTGGGGAATTTTGTTGTTTTGGTTTTTACACTTTAGGGATTTGCTTTTGTATTCTTCTCTGCAGTCATGTGAGAGATTCTCAAATAACTGAGTCCCAACAACAGTGGGTTGGATGGGGAAGGGAGAAAGATCATCAATAACCTAATCTTCATTAAAAATATTTAAGCATTAACAACTATTACCCATGAATTTCTGATTAGCTGTGAACATTCTCATCTTGAAAAAACTATTACATGATTTAAGAAGTCAGTAGAAAAGCAGAGACTAAACATGGGAAAACATCTGTCTCAACTTCTGTAAATAAAGTTTCATCAAATGAAAAAAGTGTTTATATAATTAGATTCAGTAGGCCCCAAAAGCAGCCTTAATGTGCTTAGTAGTCACACCATGCAGCTAGAAGCTATTTAGCTGAATATACTAATGCACTGGGAGCATTAGTAGCTGCCACTACCTCCAAAACAAGAGAGCTAGAGTTGAAGAATATGCTTTATAAATCTGATTTTGCTCTGATACTTGGAAAAGCAGGAGTTTACATCCAAAACTTCTAATAGGAGACAGTCAAGAAACCTTTCCGGTAGATAAAGCACCACTACTTTCTTTATTATCATTGGTTAAGTTCCATCCTAGTCTTGCAGCATAAAGGTTCGACACTATCATATTCAACCCTAAAGAATAAATCTGCTGTGACCAGTATACCTGAGATTCTCAAAAAATTTAATGTATTAATCTTCATAAGCCCTTACAATCTGGTTCCAAGTTTAAGGTTTGTAAAGAATTGTTGCATAGAGCACGCATTACCAATTAACATTCGAAGACTCCAGTTCTAAATCCTTTCTGGTAATGCCACTGCTACTGTTTAGTCACAAAAGTGGAGCAAAACATGAGCTGCAGGACTTTTTGGTAGAATCAAAACTTCGGGGAAGAAAAAAAAGAAGTATCAAACTTGGGCAAATCACCAACCAGTCCAACTTAGGACTGTTTTATTCTCCTAAGCAGACTGCCTGTCCTGCTTCGGTAGCTGAAGTTTTGCTCAAGGATAAGCAGTGGAAGAATACTTAACTCAACCCCATGATTCTATTTTCCACACTTAAAAAAAGAAAAAAGAAAAAAGGAGAATGTTTCTAAATACAGCTACTGACAGACCATGGAAAAAGCCTTCATATGTCTGAAAGTTTGGCACATAGAAAGTTCTTTTCTGGTTGGATTCCAGAAGTTACTTATTACTATGTGTGTGCACACACGTAGTATGTCTGCGTGCAGAGATGCCTTTTTATTCATATACTCTACACACATAAGACATGCCTACACATTAAGCTATTATGGGAAAACTCTTATGTAGAGGTACAGTGGACACACTTGGCATCTGGCTTTCATTACACAGCTCACCAGTGAACATTTCCAACTTGTTCAGCTCTGGCTAACAAGCTCATAGACCCGGAACACCCTGTCTGCAGCGCAGCCTTCCCCCCGACCTTTCTTTGCAACATGCAGCCACATCTCACTGCAGGGAATAGAAAGCTAAACACCTAGCTACATTTGTCTGACTAGGAACACCACGCACTAGGCGCTTGTGGTTCTAGGAAAGCCTGGTCCAGTCCTATTGCCCTGGAGGAATATTTCTTGAATGGTGTATCTGGGAAAATCCTGCAAGAAAAACCTTAAATGCAAACTAGTATTGAGCACGGAAGACGCGTATTCTTGGTATTATTTCAGTCTCCAATTGAACATCCTCACAAAAAGATTACTGTGCACCACACAAAAAAAAAAAAAAAAAAAAATTGTGAATTGTCTATGGATTTTTTTTAGCTGCAGAAAGTGATATTGGTGTGGAGTGAAAAGCTGCTCAAAAAAATCACACAATGGGACAGAAAATGCATTCCTGGTGCAGAACGTGCAGTAAACGTGCAGCTCACCTACGAGGATACAACTGACGAATTCGGCAATAGTCCATCGGGGGAGAGGGAGGGGGAAAAAAATATAAGTGAGACATATTTAAAGTCCTCCCACCATCACCACCACCCTCCTTTCATGTGCTGCAAACACTTGGCTGTTTTCCACCCTTTTAATGTTTTCCTACAATTTTGAAGTTTTCAGCTGATGTCCACTAGCCTATCACTGTATTCTCCAGTTTTGAGACATTATGTATAATAGCCAGACCTAATCTAGAAAGGTTTTATACTGCCTGGACTAGTTATAAGCAATACATCCATGTAAAAAGATCAATATGGGTGATGCTTCATTTATAGTGTCTCCTGCCCATGCACTTGCCCACGAATCCAAGAGGTTGTGAATGAGTTTATCCCCGCTGTAGCTCCACTGAATTCAACGGAGTTATGACTTAGAACAATATTCCCTGGCTTGCAATTTTTGACAAACTTTTATTGTTTCATAGCTCCCTGTCCTCCTCAGTCCCCTGATAAATGTTAGCATCTAGGCTTTTATTGAGCAATATGGCTTTTACCAGCATCAGCCAATGCATATTTACTGTCCAAAGTCAGCACAGCAATAAAGCAACATCAAACCAAGTTCTTACCTGGTCTTTTTTAGACTTGTGTGAGGAAGCAACATGAGCCAGATACTGAATGACCTTCTTGGTGTTCTCTGTCTTACCAGCTCCCGATTCACCTCTGTAAAGAAAATCTGCAATTCATTCACAAACAAGACGTAAGGGGACGTGTTCATATTTCTAACCGCAAAAGGGCTACAGAGCTCCTTAACTGCATTCTGCCCACTACGGCACCTCCCTCGAAACCAAGAAAAAACAAGTTGTACTGGCAAGCGATAGCAGTGTAGCTGGACTGCAGGCTAGCCCTCAGCCAGTTTGCTGCCGGGTGCAGGTTCTGTACACGTGCACAGAGAAGGGAAGGCAATAAAGAACTATGCTTTCTAGTCACTTGGATACAAAGATTGCCAACTGGCTGAGGAATAATCCAGAGGCTGCTGTAAAGCTAGGGGTGAAAGTAGTGAAGTGAATCCTTCAAAAGGAAGCCTCCTGACTGCAAGAAGAAACATACCAATTCCTTAAGCAGAACTGAGGGCCAACAAATTTTGCTAGAAAAGAAACTGCCGTATCAAGAATATCTGTTACTGTATCAGCCTCATCAGTATGAATGTACTTAAACACAACAGCTGCATCAAATCTGAAGGACTTCTCCAGGCCTTTTCCATTGGCAAAGCTGTATCTCTTTAGGAATTTGAGCACAGGGGCTGTTTCAAAACCTCCCTTCTTCCTCCAATTCTTATGAAAATTATTCTGCAGAAATGATTACATATATATTGGAGGAACTGTAGTGGGACCTTCCTTGACTCTCCACTACTACCTGATTTACTGAGCCCACCCCCAGCATTTACAATTAAGAGAGTGCTCCAACCAAGATTTTTAACACAGACTTTGACATTCAGACAAGCTGACAACTGTAATACTCACGTGCAAAGGATGGACTGATCCTCTCGATCTAGAATAAAATTTTTAAAAAGTAGTTAGACTGACACTTTAAAATTAAATTTCTGTGACAGAATGAAATCGACACTGAAGGACAAAACCAGGAACTAGTAAACTCTGCCAAGCATCTTCAGAAATATGGCCAGGTAACCCCTTTTCTGGCAATAGATGCCAACCTCCCACCATCTGCCAAAATATAATGGCGCCATCACAACTTAGTTTTCTTCATCTAGAAAGAATATTGTTTGTATCACAATTTTTCTACAAACAATACAGAACTCTCACTGAACATTTCTTTACCACAGAGCAACTCTTTGATATACATCTACTTGTTCTCCAGCCCCCTCCCGCCCATTATAGTGGGCCTATACTGACTTGCATAAGTTATCAGCAGAGCAGTGGAAATGGAAGGGGGAAGGGGGAAGTGGGACAGGAACCATTACTAATCCCAAAGTGCTAAAACCTCACATCAAACAGAGGCTTTAACCCCCAAAAGAAACACTGGAAGCTCAGTGAGAAATTTTTGTTACCTATTTTTTACAGAAGGGACTTGAAAACTACAATGCTGAGCAGCAGCCTAAGTCCTATACAGCTGATTTATTTGTGGCACCATTCCCTATTGTATTAACGGAGCAGCTGGTAACAGTAGAAACCTTTTCTTTTTCATGCTGACATACCAGTAGACACACTAATTCCCGTGTTCAATTCCCAGTTGTGGATGATAACATCTTTCCAGTTACAGAACTTACTTCACCCAGCCTATCCACCACTACCTTCTCCCACATCTTTAACCTCCTTTCAGCTTTCACTCATGATTCCTCTTCCTCATACGCAGTCCTGACTAGTCCTTCCACCATGCCTTCATCCCACTGCTCCCCCACCACTTCTGTGTGAACACACTCCCCTGCTTCTGCCTTGGTTTCACCTTTGACCCACCCCTCCACCGTGTGCCCCCCTCCACCTCCAGTCTGTATCCCATTCCTCCCCCATGCCACCAGAAACCAGCTGGGAGCACTGGGCAGACTGGAGAGTGCCTGTGCCTACACCACAACAGCTTTAGTAACTTGTAGTCATCACAGGGGCAGTAAGACCTGTTCAGACTTGGGCACAGCAAGTCATTCACAGACAGTCCACAAGAGCTATTGGTGCACTCACAGAACAGTCTGTGCCACCAAACTCAAAATCCCCATTAGTTTGTAAGTAATCCATTTGGCTGTGGGTTTTTTTGTTTTGTTTGATTTTAGTTGGGGTTTTTTTTGCTTAAGATCAAGACCAGAGAACTATCAGATTATCCAGTCTGAGAACCTGAGTAACAGAGCAGTTAGATTTGATCCAGTTATTGTCATTCTTTCCTGTCTCCACACTGAGCTCCAATTCTGTGTTGGACTGAAGTCTAATCTCTAAAAAGAGAGAAAGCAAGCCTCAAACATCCATGAGAGTAGAAAACTCACTGGATTGCTCCAATAAATTATTTTAGCAATTGGTAACCTTCATCCGTACGTCTCTCCATATTTTAGCTATTGGTTCTTTCTATTCCTTTCTCCGGTAGCTTAGAGAGAATCCAAGTGCATTCAGTATTCTCCCCTCCAGAGTGTACTTAAGACGATATAACTGAGTCACTATTCAAGTTGTTTTGTGCAAGATAAAGAGATTGAGTTCTAATTAGGGAAGGCTTTATAGTCAGGTAGACTTCAAGTACCTGAAACTACTTTCCATACCCTTAAACACTGCTACTACAAGTGAATTTAGCATTTCAGTCCTAATGTCATGAATGCCATATTCATCAAGAAAAAGCTCCAATAAACTCAGTTTATAAAGAGAGAAGTATTTCTAGCCTTTGGACACATTTTCATGGAATAAGGAAAGCAGGTAAACCTACCAAATTTGAGATTCTATCTTTTCTTAAATTATTCTGAAACCAATAATGGAAATGTTAGGTTCACATGCTACAGATAGGCAACTCCTGCTCTTAAACTTCTTTACTGGAAACTCATTGAATGCAGATGAGCACAAAAATTTAGAGGAAAATAATCTGCTTTATCCCTGTCAATACTGTTCTCAGAAAGAGCTGATCAGCCCTAAAACGGGAAGAAAAGCAGAAGAAAAAAGCAGAAGAAAATCGTTACTCAAATGGTTTTGGCCCAGCAAACTCTTAAGCATTCAAAACTAGATACTGCAGCTTTACTAGCATTGCATATTCATTTTTTTCAAGTGCTGAATTTTATTCTCTGCCTTTAAGATATGCACCCCTTTTGCTGAGGGACAGGCAGAGAGTAGATGTTAGCCAGCTCCAAAGGCCCCACCCATTCAAGGTTCCCAGTGGGTCAAGGGCTCAGCAGGCACACGCCAGCCCTCTGCGTGACTGGGCACTTTGAGGGTGGATCAGGGGAATAACTAATGACTCATTTATGGATTGCCTAAGGAAATGTATTCTTCGGTAGTGCGACACCTGGGTGCAATTCTCTATCACAAAGCAGCTATGTGAAAGAAAAAGATTGTGCCTCTGAATAACACCTGACTTCGGAAAGCTTGACTATAAACAAGCAGCCCCACTTGTCCGAGATAAGGTTATACTTGCATTCAGGTACTACAGAGGCTCTTCTAAAAAGCCAATTTGAGAGAGAGGGGGGGAAAAAAAAAAATAGATAACCCTAAGGAAGGTGCTCCTTACTCCCAGTAGTCAACTCTAGTATTGGAATTATGAGCTGGGGCTCCTCATACACATAATGGAGCCCTAAGCACTTGAAAAGTGCATGCCTTCCCCTTCCACCTCCTCCAGAAGAGGATCCTTATTCCAGAAGAAAAAACATTGGTTAAGTAGACAGATAAACCAACTGAAAAAGATGACCAACATCAGAGAATACTCAGAAGCTCTTTGGCACTGAACACTTTTTGATTATGACAAGTTTTGTTGCACTTAGTTGAAAAGCTCTTTTCGAGCCTCATTCCAAACAGCACCCTAGAATGACCTGAGGAAGTCCCAAAGGGGCAAGCACAGGATTTTTCCACGCTTTAACACAGAGCAAGGTGTTGAAAGGTGCTCAGGCAGGAGAAGTCACAGACAGTATTCAAAATCCTCTTGGCACTATGTTTTCCTCCCCCAACATACTTTCCTGGTGGCCTGCTGCAGCTGCGTTAGTCACCTCTGCTTTAAGCCAGCAGGAACGTACCTGCGAGTGCAGGCAAGTCACCGGCAGTGTGCAGACACTGCCATAAAAGGCAACATTCCTGGTTGCAATCCGGGGGAAATTCTTTCCCAGGACTGCAAAGCAGCAGTCATTGGGATAGCTGGAATTCTTCTAATTGTGTACAGACAGACAACTCGAATAATGTGTTGAGCAACAGGAAACTGGAGCCGACCAAAGGGCCTAAGAGCTAACACATACAAAAGCATAACTCTTAAGACATACTTTCAATTAAGAATTGCTTTAAACGCCAATATTCATTCTCCATACAATACTGACTTGTGCCATCATGAATCACAATTCGGTTGCCCAGACAAGAGGCCACCTCCACCCCTCTTTTTTTCTTTTTAAAAGGATCATCAACATGGGCGTACTGCACAACTTCAGTCAGCACTTGCCTTTACTCCATTGTCAGTTGTGCAAGCAACCTACTCAGCAAAAGAGAATGTGCTGGGTACCATAAACTCGGTTGCTTATAATAACACAATCAAGAAATGCCTGATTAAAAGAAATCTGCATCTGCTTTTCAATCCTAAACAGAGTCACTTATTAAAAACAATCCAGAATAACAACTCGTTAGTTAATTATAGCAACAGTTCGGTATTTCAGACCAGCTGGCAAAGAAAGCTTTTTATCTAGGCTCTTCTTCAGCTCTCATCATTGTAGTATTCAAGTGATCATAAGAAGCAGCAGCCTCAAGCATCCAGAAATTCAGGAAGTAAAACATCCTTCAAATTTAAGCTATACAGCAGTATGGTGTAACAAGATCAGTAGATTTATTTTACTATATAAAAAAATCCCACAATATCTAACTCATTCTTGACTTTCTTCAGTCCAAAAATAAAAGACCTCTTTTTAGACTGCTTCCAGGACCTTCAGCATACATTAAAAACGTAATTAAGCCAAAATTTGTTTTCACAAGAGAGACATCTTGTACATAAAAAGTCCTCAGCCAAATATTCTACTGCAAAACAACAAATCTGAATGAATGCTGAACTGCTGTGGTCAAATATATTGGCATAATTAATAAATTAATAGAGCCCCAAACTCTTGAATTTTATTTTTAGATGTTTTGGGATGGGAGAAGAAAAAGATTGGGAGGCTAGAAGAGAATGTGTAATTTAAGCTCCACATCTCAGTTACAGAACATCCTAGCAGGCCTTTATCACCCACTTCCTCTGCATGAGTGACTCCAGTTTCAAGCCTGTTCATCTCCATAAAAGGAGAAGTAATATAGCATTCGCACAATGGTGACATCATCTCTCCAGCTAAGAGGAAGTGTAGCTGAAAGGCAAAGGCTTGGCTTGCAGTCCCCTGCCTATAGCTGACTCATTAAGGCTAAAAGCTTAACCATAGCTAGATGGTACCACCCACCTCCTAACCACCGAGCGTCTGGCAGAACTGAGCAGCCTGGCCCTCCAGGTTTCCGTTACTATACTGCTCCCCTAGCACTGCAGTGAATGCCTGTAGCCCGACTTAGGCAACTACCTGGCTGACCAAGTTATAGAGTTGACCTAAAGCAAGAATTAGTCTTAAATGCATGTAAGTGCTTCAACCATGCAGTAGTTTCAGTTCCTCAGTCCCTCCTCAAACTTCTCTTCCGACCTCAACATAATCTTACAACCAATGTCCTTCCCTCAGGGCTCTAACACAGGAGAAGCCCCAGGCACTTGACACATTCTGCTACTTGGAACAACCCCACTGGCATAAAATCTAATCAAATATGTTCACTGTGGTGCTTTAACCTATGTGCTGGTTTGAGTAGGATCAAAAACACTCCCGGGGAACACCAGAACAGAGCCTGAGAGCCTGCTTTTGCATTATCATTTAAGGAATGCATAAGAGAGAAGTTTCAAAATGCTAATAACCTATCATCAAGTACAAAAAAAAAAAAAAAAAAAAAAAAAAAA
>NW_009230537.1:61445-84102 GCF_000690835.1 Fulmarus glacialis
GAAGTCAAATGAAGGACAAACATAGCATATTCAAGACAGCTCTCAACAACAGAGCTTCAAGATGCAAAAAAGGAGAAAATCACTTGAGTTGGCAGGAACACTGCAGTGCCAAGATTCAGCTTTGCATTATCTCAAGTTTGAGGACAGTCACAAAGAGAAAAGTAAGTTTCATTTCAAAAACTGAAATATATCCTACTGGGTCAAATGCAAATATTTATTTCCCCAAGCCATTTTTGGACTAGAGCCCATACCCCTTTCTCTAGCATTCCTTAACTGAATCTGGAGATAGCAAAACAGGAAAATAAGTTAGGTTGTAATTTTAGGTTACACAAATGTTTATAAAGTTCTGACAGGAAAGAAAAAGTGGTATACAGCCTGCAAAAGCTCAGGCAGCTCATGATACTGAAACAGTGAACTGCAGGGAGACTGACAGCAAGGGCTGGACCATTATATAAGTGACTGCCAGAGAGCTCCTGCTCTGGTTTACAGGAATGAAGCAAAAAGGGTGTGGTAACTACGAAAAAACAAGTGGGCAACGGACTCTTTTTTAGCTTCTTGTTCTATTGAAAACCACATTTCAAGACACAGATTTTTAGAGCTGCATTTAGAAGTCTCAAGTAATTCAAAGCGTGTAAAACATTTCTTCAGAAAATCAGAAGCTACATACATCTTTTCTTGCCATTTGTATACAAACACCATCAAAACAAACATCCTCCATAATTAGTATCCAAACTTAACATTACCCTTTGCATCAGAAATTAGGACAAATCTTGGAAACAAACTAGTGAAACCACAACCTATATTCCTTTGGGTTTAGTGGAAAGAGAACTTGATCTTTACATGCAACTTGGAAGAGAGATCTGTGCCTCTACATATCTGAACAGCCCTGTCAATCAGGTATCCCTGAATTGGTAAGCACACCCAGAACATCGTAGAGAAAAAGATGGACTTTGGAACAGTGCAATACACAGTGCAGCATAGCAGAACAATGCCAAGAAGCAAGCTGAGAAAGACGACTTGAGACAAAGGAAGTTAAAACAGAAGTGTCCTACTAGCTCAGAAACTTAAACACGTAAACATCTGAGAATTAAAAATAAAATACTTCAATGTCATGTTCTATAGATGCAGATCTAGAGGACTGTTTCTTGTGAAAATGACAACTGGGCTTGAGGTCCGTGTGAAGATCTACAACAGCAAGTGATTTGTCTTACAATAGCTAACACTGGTTCCTCCCTTAATGTAACAAGGCCAATAAAAATCATGAAGTTACTATGCTTCAGAATTTTTTCTTTTAAACACCAAACCCAGAGACTGCCTAACTCCCAAGCGAATACCAGCAAGGTGCTGGCTGCACAGGCTACTTTGCGGACTAATCCATCATGGTCAAGGATGATTTAATCACTGCACAATGATTTTAAGAGTTTTGTTCAGTGAACCGTTAGGAGCCCTACACTACTATATGGAGAAACTGGATGAGAAAGGAGATAGAGTACATTCATTAGCAATGTGCTGCCTATTCCCTCTCCTACTTACCTCTTAATTGAGCAGGTTGAGCTTTGGAGACCAGAATAACCATACTGATCTAACCTATTACAAAAGTTTCAGACACTGGCATTAAAACAGCCATAATGTTCCAGACACCAATGAAATTTCTAGCTTCTATCAGTATTTGCCATAGAAAAATTCCCTATATGTGTTCCAAATAGACAAACAGGTGGTGTTTAACAGCTTTAAAATATGTTTTTCTAAATAGATCCCCTGGAGACTATGAATTGAGGTAAAGAATGTACCCCTTCAGTGTACATCTGCTGCATTAGAATAATGACTTTTTTGCTCAAGACACCACTCCACTTGCAGGCACTGTGCTTCAATCATCAGCGTCAGAAGAGTAATTCTTCTGAAAGCAGTGAGACCTGAGGCTTCTGGCATCCAGGTTACCCAGGGAACAGAAACATTAAGGTAAATGGTTGTTTTCTCCGAAAATAAAAATGTTACACTTTTTTCAGAGTTCTGCTCTTGAAGCACAGGAAGTCTCTCCAAGTACCGCGCAGCAAAATAATGTTTTCATCTCATTTCTGAGTCTTAATGTATTGGGTGGGAGAAAGGAGGAAAAAAGAAAAAAAAAAAACTTTGAACACCTTCTCCATCATGTTATTGCTTCAAAGAAGTACTTCTGGTGAAATTTAACAAAAAGCAATTTAACCTCTTGAAATATACAAATGCCACATGACACTTTTGTGAATGAAGTAACCAGGGGAGACACAAAAAGAGGACCAAGCTCACCCATAGTGCATCAGCATAGATGCCTGAAAAGGGTTAAAGGGTTAAAAGGGTTTCTGGATTAGCAGAGGTTGGAATAAAGCTCTCATCGTCCTCTCCCTTCCCAATTCCTTTCCTGACAAACGTCCCTTTGAATGGCCTGCTTATTAGAATACCATAAATTGACTGGAAAGCAAAAAAAATTCCGAGTCCAAATCAATTAACATGCAAGGCTTTTCCGCTCTGTCAGCTTAAGAGATAACTATACCCCATGCTGACACAAGTCAGAGTCAACAGCCTGCTATCCTTCTCCAGACCATGAAGGATTCCCAGTCTTCAGGGCTCTGAAAATAACCTAGGGAAGGCAGCCTAATCCTAAATGCCTCTGGCTCATGTGGAGCACCGGACCCTTTCATCTTCTATTCTCTGTACAGATTCCTGCCATACCACTGGCTGCTGCACCAAGCCTCCCTACCGCTAAGCAAAACTGAGAAAGTGGAATAGGAATGTTGCTTTCCATTGCTCTAGATGCTAGCTAGGACCAGAGACACTGCAACAACCTACTCGCCCCCACTCCCAGTTTTTCATCGGAATGGTACTCTTACCCTTTGCAATAAGGAAATAAGGCAGCAAATAACCCTAAAACGATCTCTAGGTTCTTACTAGCACATACATGCACATGTGAAGCAAGACACACACAAAAATCTTTCCAAACCTAGTTAAACAGGTCAAAGCAGACTAGTTCAAAAGCTAACTGGGAATGATATTCACATCCAACAAGCATTCCAAAAAGTCAGCAACAAGGTATCTCAAACCTGGCAAAGAAGAGCTGGGGTAAACATCTGACTGTCAATACTGCTGAGAATATTGCATAGCTAGAATTGTTCTGGGAAAGCTAAACACTCCAGCAGAGCTCATAGCAGCTTTCCCGTGCTAGGAAAACAGAGGCAGGGCTGCCATTCTTTAGCTTTGTACACCAAAGCAATTCAAGTCTGGGATTTCTGAGTTTTAGACATCACTCAAGCAGTGGTCTGATGGAGACACCTTCTCTTTTCAAAAGGAAAGAAAATATCCATGTAGATTAAACTAGCTCTGAATCACCATCAGACCAGGGAAGGTCACCTGTCCCTTGTTGCAGAATTGCATCTGTCTGGATATCCACTGCCACATATCAATATATGTGGCAGGGATGAAGGACAAGATACATGCACGTGCAGTTCCAAATGGTTTAACTGTTGTCTGTAGAGTGTAAAGGACTTCTTCAGTCTCCTTACAATAATGCCAAAGAAACTGTTTCTGATTCTATGTAGAAAAGATTTCTTTTTAGGGAACAGTAACTCTGGTATGGTTAAGTCAATAGCTTGTTTAAGAAAAATATATGTCGGTACTTGAGCTGACAAGGAGTGCGCAAGGGAGAGAAGGAAGTAATAAAGGAAGTGAAACAGTGATAAGAGGTTAAACGGACAACCATGCTACCACGTATAGTATAGGTGGTGCATCTGTCCTTGTCCTTCATGGCAGATCCAGTCTTTGTCTGAGGGAAGTGAGGTCCTGTATAGGTCCAGGTTCACAGTTTTTTTCCTCTGGATACAGCATTCCTTTCAGAGTAACACATCAGTAGTATAGCTATATTTCTTCAAGAGCTGCCACATCTTCAACAAATTGCTATCAGTACCCTGCCACCAGTCCACTGCAGCATGTCTGCATGGCTCACCCCTCCCCACCGAAGGCTTTTACAAATATAGCTTAATCGATCCATCATGTTAGCTCTCCCGTGTGCTCTGCTCTGCATGGCACCACACTTCAGCAACCTTTCTCAGCATTGTCCACACGTAAAATTTGTTTAAAGCCACTAATGCAGGTAAGTGGAAGGAGTTTTTCTTGCTCCTCTGGGCAACCATATTGTTATAGTCCTCCTATGCTTGGAGGTGCAAGTGGTAGTGAGGGCAGGGGAAAGGCAGAATTCTTTAAAACTAAGTCTAATTAGAATTTTAAAGCATGATTTTATTATATGAAGTCTTTGTTCAAAAAAGTGAGGCTAATGACAAGACCTAGGAGAGACAAACACCTTAATCATTGCTAGTCATCAGAAAATAAAGGAGTAATCAAATTCATACAAGCCATGCCAAATCAAATTGTCCGTTATATCCTTTAAACCTTACAAAGCATGCCTCTTCATATAACCGAGCTACAAACAGGAAGAAAAGCACAAAATACCTCCATACCTGAACACTCTCCAAGCACTCCAAACACAAGCACTGACTCTGTGAAAGACCACCTCTCAGAAGGGGGGATATGCACAGGACATTCAGAGCTCCATATTTAAAAGTCCTCAAGTGACAAACAAGCAGGAGATAATATATCTAGTTCTTTACTTCTCATTTGTATACACAGGGGGGAAAAAATAGGAAAACAGGTCAATCTGCTTGCTTTCTTTTATTCTATGAAAAGCCAACAGATGTATTAATATTGCCTGATAGTATGTTTTATTCTTAACGGAGTAAGAATGTAACCAAACAACTCCTGCTCACTAAAAATACCACTGACCATTGCACTTCAAAATGCAGGTTATACTAAGCTTGTTTCACCCAACCAGACTGTATGACTGGATTTTAAATACTTTTGTTAAAAGCCTCCATCAACCAATACACATACTCGCCCACCTACAGCTATCGTTCCATAAGCCCATCACAGAGAGGGAAAGTTCACTACCTCAGTTCTTGCCTGCTTTTTCGAACCCCGTGCATTCACACCAGTCTGTTATTTATGTCAAGTTTAGCTCTTGCCAGACTCTTTGTAAGGTTCTTCACTAGAGCAGAAGAAACCTATTCACCTGAACACAAAAGCTGGTAACAAGTAGGTGTCGGGTGTCTGTAAGCAGGGACAGAGGGGACAACAATACCTTTTGATAGCAGTGAGTTGTTGTTCTCCTACAGTGTTTTGACTGCAACCTTGATTTGTGATTTCAGCAAGAGTCATTATCTCAGTCAGCACTCACCTTGCATCATACTCCTGTAGGCTGTGTCTGTGATGGCATAGATATGAGGGGGCATCTCATGCCTCTTTTTGCCTTTGTACATCTCCACTATTTCTTCTGAATATATGGGCAGGTTCTTGTAAGGATTGATTACCACACAGAACAGGCCTGAGTAGGTCTGGAAAGAAAACACCCCAGCAAATAAAGACAGGAATTAAAAATTTTGTATACTTACACATTTTAACAGTATATTACTTGGAAAAACAAACAAACAAACTAGTCCTTTTTTAAGTGCTTCCTCCAGTGATGCCATGTGGGATGCTTCCCACTAAGCAATATTAGAATCTGAGCAACAGCTAAAGTCGTATCAACTTGACTAGTACTCAACCTTTCCAAGTATGCACAGAGCATCAACTGACACATTAGTCACACTGACATCAAAGTGGCCTGCTCCCTGGCTAATTAACAGTCCACTAGGACTGGCTCTTTTTCCTTTCAAAGTTCCTATATTCAAGTCAAGTGTCCATTTCATTATATAAGGTAGGTGCTCAGCTCCTAGAAGCATGCATTTTATTCTGTTCTGCCTCATGTTTGCTATGGATTTATCCAGTAATTAATCAACTACAATGTAATAAAACTTCAAGCCAAAATAGTTACTAAAAGAAAAATAAAACCAGTGTACTCCTTAGAAGTTTTCAAGACCACTGGACTAAGCTGATTCAGTGCTGACCCTGCTCTGAACAGGAAGTTGGATTAGATGGCCTCCTAAAGACCCTTCCAGCCTGAACAGTTTCATGATTTATGATGTCATGACTATAACTAGAACTAGATTCAAAACTGTAAGGTCATTAATGTAGTATAGTTCTGAACTAGTCAATATAGAAAACAATTCTAAAGTAGTCCATGCTCAAAGAGTCAGCAACATTTGCCAAAGTTTACTTCGAATTCATCTCAAATGGTTAATTCATTGATCTGTGACAGCAAACCTCGATTTCTCAATTGGTTTTTACTGGCTTAAATTCTACAGTTCCAGTGGAAGACAACTGTCAAAATACTTCTAGTGAAAATATTAAGCTTCTTAAAAGGGAAAAAAAAAATCTTTGAGATCTGAATACCTAAAAAAAAAAAATCTAACAAACATTTTACTTGCAAAGGGAATAGGAGGAGCAGAGGCTTCTTAGATATTTCCTAGATGTTCTAAGAATAGCATTCCAAGCCTTGCTCCTGGGGTTTAGCACTACCCTAGTTCTCTGTGAATTTTAGAGGCAGCTGTTTGAAACATCTGGAGAGGAGTAGCTTTCTACAGCAACTTGCTGTGCTACCAGAAGAGAGTACATTTGGCACTTTTTATTTCTATTGCTACCATCTCTTCTATTGTTTGCTCAATGAAGAGTGCTTCGGAGTGGTAAAGAGTTCTTCACAATGAGTGCAGAGAGTACTTAATCAGATTTAGCCTCTTTAGCTAGATAAAGGTAAGGATTAGACTACAGTGATCAGAAGGGTGAAAATAGCATCTACTACACAGTTTACGGTCTTACATCCAAATTTTCTACATGCTGGCTTAACATTAAGTAATTAGCCCACTCTTATATACAGCAGATTCAGATACAGCTTTCATCCTATGTCCCCCAGAAAGCAAAACTTTTACAGGTATTTAAGGTTTCTTTTCCATACCCCAGTATAAACTATCAAGAAATGTTTCCAGACCTACTTTTTTTTTTTTTTTTAAATATTTGAGGAATATTTGAATAGCTTACAGAAAATATTAAATCTCTTTCCAAAGTGGGAAACTATGAAAGCAGGCTAAAAACCTTTTAGTGTAGGACTTCTAAAGTTCCAGGAAGCTAAGCTTCAGTGAGGCATTTTAGTCAGATTAGGTTTGAGGTAGTGCTTGAAAGGAACAGCTTAAGGAGTTTGCAGAAACCAACTTGACAATGCTAGTTCCTTTTGCCTCAGCCTTAGTTCTCCATCATGTCAGACAGTACTTGTACAGCACAGAACAGCAGCTGAAGACTGGGTCATGCTTTTCTGACCTTTGACTACACTAGTGGAAGAGAATAGGACCAAGAGGTAGAAAGGAGTCAACTCAAGAGTAGCATGTTCACAGTACATGCAACACACCTTTTCCTTATACTGGCATGGAAATAATTGACATTGGAGTCAACTGAACTGTTAGAAGAAAAGCTGTAATTTTATCAGAGTTCTGGAAAACAAATAAACAAAACCCCTCCAAGCTGCCAGTTCCAGCTGTCTGCATCAGCAACCATCTTGCCTCAAATCCCATGGCAGCAGCAACATGCATGTAGTAATCAAAAGAAAATGCCCTATATAGTCCCCATTCCCCCCTGCAACAAAACTGTAACTCATGCCACAGACCGAACCTACCCCTCCTTTGAAGATGTTAATAAAGCCAAATGCCTGTTTGGTGCTTTTGGGGGATTAGAAGTGAGAGCAAAAGAAGAGTGGTAGCAAGTACTATGGTAATATTCCACAAGGAATGTAAAGTTTTCTTGTCTGTATTTGTGTGACTTTTTATGGCCATGTTTGCTGACAAATTAGAATTGTCGCTTTTCAAGTAAGAATAGTATAAAGGTCTGAAGCTGGACTGAAGCAATCTTATGAATGAGAGCAGCGGTTTAGAAAACGGAAGACATTAATTTCAATTAGAGTGATGAAGCCATGAAGCAGGTATGCAGGAAGAAGCCATCACCTTCTTCCAGCATTCTGGTTGCCAGGAGAAATACCTAAGGGAAGTTTCCTTGCAGTATAATGATCTCAGACAGATGTGTGAGGTGATATTTTTGTCTAATAAAGAGAGGCAACTAATCATGACTGGGATAGGCAACTGAGCGAGACCACCATGTGACGACTGCTGGTCAAGCATGGTGACAGAGTTTTATATAGGAAGCAAGCTGAATTATATCGAGCAGAAGCTGCCAGCCCTACCACAAAGACAAGAGTCATCTTCATCTTATTAAAGTACAAGTAGAGACTTATATGCATAAATCCCTGAATTGAACCCAAGGCTCCAATTGAAAGGCTAATCTATTACAAGCATAGCTGGCTTGGAAATCTGTACTTTGTTTCAGACATTACTATCTCAAAATAGAATTCTGGCATTACCTTTTGTTAACTATTTCAAGTGACACACAGGCCAAACTGAAACTAGTTCTATTTTTCTAACTGCTAAACTAGCTCTGAAGAGCTGAAAGGACCGACTGCAGCACGGCACAAAGCTGACAGCATCAGAAAGTTTATTTTCCAGCAACTGTTAACTTCAGTAAAATAACTGGAACGTGTAAGGTTTGAGTTTTGAGTTTCACACTGAATACAAACAAGGCAGTTCAGGTAAGCAACACAAGTTGAAAAAGATCTTCTGATAAAAGCATTCTGAATAGAAAGGGTTAATATGAAAGCCAGTCTATTAGCAAATCACCTCAGTGCAGAAACAATCAGCACACGGAAACAGCAAACTGGTGTCAGACTCAAGCTCTTAGTTCTTGAAATGTTTGACACTCCCTGCTCAAAATTTGTCTGCACCAGCCATAAGATTTCCCCTTCCTTTTATAGGATGGGCAGACAGAAAAACAAAGTTAAAAAAAAAAAAGAAAAAAGCCACAAAAACACACAGCCCTGCTGGCAAAGAAGAGAGAAAGGACAAGCGCAGAACTAAATTATGCTTATGATCTTTCCAGAGACATTTCTGCTAGAGATACATTGCATGTATTCTCTTTCTTCAAGAGGATTAATGATCAACTAACAGCCACTCCAATGAAAGTATTTTAAGCCTTCGCATTAATCTCCTGACTTGCTGAGAAGTGCTGACAGGTGAGATCAGTCCATTTCACAAATGCACAGAAACACAGTTTTGGCAAGACTAAGATTCTGTAATAGAGCATTACTATGCTAGATTTACTTGGGTGAAGGGTGTGGGGATTTTTTTTATACTTCTTACAATCCAATTAGAAGAACTCAATTTATTACAGTCACAGACTATGTCTGAAATTTCAGAGGATATCTTGCAAGATATGTGAAATAGCCCATTGCATAGTGTGCAACAGACTTTGAGATGCTGTTGAATTTTCAACAACTTGCTACATAACCTAGCAATGTTTCCTGTTCTAAAAATGTTACACATGATCTTGTACATCCTATTTCATCTCAATACCAACATTCTTCCCTCCGAGAATAGATTTTGACCAATAGTCAAAGGAGTTATTGACTACACAGAATAATTAACTGCATCAAACCTCCAACCACGTTAAGTCTCAAAATTTTGACATTACGTGTTGGGAGTCAGACTAAATTTGTATCAGCTTTGCATCCTCCAGATGTTCTCTGATAATTTCTGCAACCGTTGTCTACATGCCTTCGTGACACTCCAGAAGAGCAGTGGTCACAGCACTAGCCAGAGCCAGAGTTTCTAGCTTGTGTTCATGCTCCTTAACTTAGAAGGCAACAGTTCATAAAGACTTCTACCCAAGATGGATAGCTACGGTGAATTCCTGCTATGTGGTGTCTTAGATACCACCAGTCCCCGTGGGCAGAAGAGATCATCTATAGCTTGCAACATAAGATGACTACATAAAAGACTATATCCCTTCAGGTATGATGAAGTAGTAAGCATTCAAATAAACCCAAAACATACAGATAGATATTGCAGAGAGTTTTTACTTATGTTGTCTTCTCCATATGACAAGAGAAGCAGCTTTTGGGTTTTGGTAGCACAAAAAGGGAGGGGGGAAGGGAAATCTAGACAGACTTTCTTCAAGGACTGTATTAATATACATGTTTACATATGAAATTTATTCTTTAATACACTTTGTTTTAATAGATCTTCTCATCTACTGTGAAGAAGATTTCATAGCACCTAAAAATATTGAACATCCGGCATTTCTACATCCCTCAGGATTCCATCTCAGGCAGTCCCATTTTAATTCTGTAAGCAGAGGCTAGCCTGAGAATAAATAAACCAAGAAACAAGTTCCTGTTTTAACCAGTTACTGCACCAAATTTTACATTACTGCTGAGTTTAAGCATTCATTCTATGCCTACAGAGTATTAATAAAGTAGAGGCTACCACAGCCAACAGCTGCTGGCTAAACAGAGGCCACATGAAGAGGAAAATCAGAAGGGAACTGAAGAACTGGGTCAAGGTTCCAAATTCTCCTTCCCTACCTTTCCCTATTTATTGCTTTTGGTATTCAGTGAAGTAGTTGCTGCATGCTTCATTGGGTATGATCATTGGTCCCATAAATGGTTTCTTTGTCATTTCCACAGCAATAAGAAGCAGGAATCTCTGCTCTTGTCCATTTTGGAGTGGAAAGAAAAGGAAGTATTTCCTATCTGTAAGCACACGCAGGGACATATGTGCCCCCTCTAGTAAGACACTCCGAGATCCAGAATTTTTGTTAACACAAGAAGTTTGGCATTAGCATTCTTTCCCACTGAAGCTCCAGACACGGGAAAACACAATTCAGATGTTAGGTATATTAGGACTGTGTTTTTATTATTATTTGGTTCAGTTCAGATCAGACTCCCTGCTTACCACTTCCCAATTCCTCTCACTTCTTGCTAAAAGAAAGTTAAATGGCATTCAAAACATCCTGCAAATGAAGACATTAAAATGTTAAAGACAGATTTACCACAGCATTCCTTGAAAGCTTCAACATTAACTAGAGGGGGATTGGCATAGTTTAGTGAAAAAATTTTAAGTAGAGGGAAGAAGCTAAGTCACATGAGAGTGGCGTATAGGGGCAATGAAAGGTTAACATACACATTTTATAAGCAAAGGGATTACAGTAAGTTTACATACTATGTAATCAAGAACTCTTACTCCAATAGACAAGATTACTTACATAGATCAGTCCTGAGTAGTATCTCTCCTTCAAGTTGTGAAGCACAGAAGCCTCATTCAGGCATGTCAGCTCCGCCATATCTTCCACTTTAGAGAATTTGGGGGGGTTCATCTTCTGGATGTCATCCTTATTTACTTTCACCTTCTTCCCATTCTCTGCCAGTTCCACGATGGCCTCATCTCCTACTTCTTCCTTCAGGCTAGCTGCCTCAAACCCATTCTTCTCTGAGGGAACCCATACCAGCTTCTTAGCTGCCCAGTCAGCCTGAGTCAGGGGGTTATTAATGATGTTTTTGTCCACATAAAGGTACTTATCTGCATCTCTTTGCGACATTGTGTTTTAGAATTTGGGACCTGAGAAAAGAGAAAGGGGGGAGGAAGATATTTTTAAAGCCTCAAGTTGCCTCACAAATTCCTAGAGGCAGACAGGCACATGCTAAGTACTTTGAGTTCCTGGTCACCATAGCATGCCTCCCCCCCCCTTTAGTTTCATGTTAGTAAGCACTGGTAAGTTGTCAAACTTCCAATAAGGTCAAGGTTTTGCTTGCCAAGAGGATTAAAAAAAACAAACTAGCAAGTAGTTAAAAAAAAAAAAAAAACTGCAACAAAACACTGACCATTAAGCATTTGGAAGCCATTATTTGGCAGAAAAGAGAAAGCACATTAAAGTGGCAAGCATCAAACAATTTGTAAGATGTGCCAATACTCATAGCATCAGATACTATGTCAGTAATGTTCAGGTCAAGATTAGCCCTTCACTGCTCTACTTAGTAGAGATATTAGCTCAGAAATATAACAATAAATGTTTAAACAACACTTTTACTTCCTATCTCCTTGTTCTGATAAGCTACGAATCAAATACCACAACTTCTTAGAAATGCCATATACCAGTCTAGATAATAAATGAGCCACATTTTGCTTCTAAAAGACATCATTGATAATTTGAGGACACCAGTTAAGACCAACATTAGATACTTTCCATCACCAGCTTAGTAGCCACACCCAGCCCACCAGTTTGTATCTTTTTTCTAGATAATGTTCAGTAGCAAAATATCTCCAAGACAGTAACAGAATAAACCTGTGGTCAGGAAACTTTACAGCCAAAAATCCTCTATTGGGATCCTTCTATGAAGCTGTGGTCAGGTAGAGGAGAGAGTACTACCCCTACAAGAGGGAGATTTAGGCAGCGTGCTCAGAAAACGGCACCCTAGATTTAGTGTTTCATCAAAACCAGAACACTACCGCCAGGGATTTTCCAGTTTATAAGGCAGCGATTTTATTGGTGCCATTCAGAAATCCTTTCAATCAGAAGAAAGAACTGCATGCGTCAAGGCTCATTAACCATGTACCAGCAGCCTCTTTAAAGGTCCCATAAACATTACTTCTTGGATCCTTCCTCAGCGAGATACCAGTGTCCTCAATATATGTTTTTTTGTAACTTGGATAGAAGCTAGAACTCTCTACCACGAAAAGAACAGGAAATGAAAATATCAACATTCATGTCATGGAAGTCTGTCAGGGTCTACAGGGATAACTTTTCTACAGAACATACCCATATTTACAAACCAGCTTGCAAATCAAATAGGTGAAGTCTGACTATAGATACCGCAGACAAAAAGGTATTGAGAGCAGGACAGAAGCAGTTCAACTCCCAAAACATGCATGAGAGCAACAATAGATGTTGAGTCCCAGCATTAGCAAGCAGTGAATGAAGCCAGAAAAACATCAACTATAATAATGATGGGCACAAATGCCCACACCAGTCATTTGTAAGCATGTAGGGACATTCCTTTCAACAAATGTATCACTGTAGGTGGTATGCAACTCTGTGCCAGAGACTGTATGGATAGCTGTAAATTCACAGTCAAAAATTCTTTAGCAAACAAAGACAAAAATTACTCTATAAATATTCGTTTCCTTTAGCTTGAGTTTCAAATCTTTGTCTTCAGTCTTACAGGATATGCCAAGCAGCTCCCCACATTTTACCTCATTTTTCCTTCCCCACAGGGTCACTGACACTTCCATCTCAGTCACCACAATGGTGATTTTCAGAACACCACCTCCTCTTCACATTTTTATTGAAAATCCAGATTTTAATGAGCACACAATGAAGAGATTTGTTGCAGAGATAAGATGTAGCAATCAGGAGGTTGCCATTAAAAATTTGAGCTGTCAAGAGAGTCCAAGACCACACTACAACAGCTAGCCTGACAGAATATGTAGGAAATAGAGAAAACTAACAATTCAGCAAAAGATATTGAGACTCCATGACATTGCAGAGTATCATCTGCAGGTTGTGGTCAAAGGGTTAAGAAAAGTGAGTGGAGGGAAGGAGGGGAAGAGGGAAAAAAAATTAAATGAATATTCAATTGTGTTCAGAGTTGTATCAGGTTTGGCAAGGCAACAGCTGTGCTCTACCCTCCATTACACAGTTTCCTGCCTATGCAACTCCCAGAATCTAACCAGTTGCCTTTTTTGGCTATAATCAGGCAGGACACAGAGGCAGTATGCTTCAGCTAAGTTCAGTTTCATCATTTCCTGAGGAATCCGAAGTAACCAGCCATCTGAAGTGTCCTACATTACACTGAAACGTATTTCTCACTTTCTTACTGTTAGGATACATGCATGCAATACACCTTGGAGATTTATTCTGAGATAGATATAGACATAGACTAATTCTTTTTGGACAAGAAATACATACGATGACAAGAAATCTTTCAAGGGGTATCCCCAGCCAGTTCTAGATCTGAAGAGAACTAAGGAAAGAAGATAGCTACAGAGAGGTTAATGAAATTCCTCACAGGAGGAGAACCCTGAATTATCTCACATACAGCAAAACTGCATTCTTCAGCCAGTAAGGGATCATTCTATAGCATCTATCCCTTTTTATTGCCGGGACTGAAAACAACAACTTTCACAGTAAGAAGAGAAATAGCCTAACATGGGTATTCTAAAATCTCACCAAACTAAGTTTTTTATGCCAGTACTACCAAATAGTGAGGAGATTCAAAGATAGTCTGCACCTCAAACTTTAAACAGACTTGAAAATTGCCCTATTGCATGGCAGCAGCAAACAGTCTTATCACCATCTCAAACTAGTTTTCATATGCTTCAGAAGAGAATCATCAGGTACCAGAACTAAAAAACTGGAGGATCATGCTAAGATAACATGGTATTAGTGCTATTCTCAAGGCTGACTTCTAACCCACAGGGCTTCTAAACTAGCAATACCACAAACCAACCATTAATTTGCCTTCTCCACAAGAACAGTACCAGAGGAATCAGATTCAGCAAGTTCCATCTCATGGGCTCCAAAACTTATCTTCCTAGCGTATGCTGCATTTCACTGGGCATTTCTAAAAACCCCTTAAGTGGTCAAGGAAGTAAGCCCAGTAAGCTCTTGCAGCCTTACAGCAACTTGCAATGAATGCAAGTCATTACCATTTTAGGAACAAATTAGGAAGCAATTTGTTTGCCTAGTAGTTTGCATTTTGGGTGTAGATAATTATGTGGGGCAAGGACATTTATCTTTACATGGCTATTGTGCAACTGTCAGATGAGAGTACCGTTAACAATATTTTTTTTGATGCAACACCAGTGTATAAGTAAGAAGACCAAAAAATACAGAAGGAAGACAGACCATCCTTGTTTTGAGTTTAAATGCCTCCTTCCTAGTATTGTTTCCAAAAATGAAATACTACAGTCACTTCCCTGTTAACCCAGTATGCTCCCTCATTGTGGTTCACAGCAGTTTGAGGAACAGGCTGGTCAAATGTGCCAAAAGACAGTCTTTTGCCATTTAACTAACTACATAGTTGCCACAAAGATGCCATACAGTTACAGATGGAGGCAAAGCAATCTCTACAGTCATGAATAGGATGGGACCAAGACATTAATAATATGTAGTCCAACCTTAAAAAAAAATTTCAAGAACCCTTTACATACATATTTCCCCGCAGATTCTTTTGAGATGAACAAATTAAACACTGGCTTTAAGTTAAGATGCCATGAATTCCCTTTGAACTAGGCAGAATTACCCAAAACCCTCATTTGAATACAATCATATGGACAGAAGCTTGCCTTAGCCTCCTACAATTTCATAGCCTTAAGGCTTGAATTATGAGACACTTCACACACTCCTCTCCCTACTTAAAGTATCAAGTGTTTCCCAAAAACCTGGAAACAAACACCTTGTCTGGCTTGGAAAGGTCTAAAAGCTGCCTCTGCTATAAGGTCCCTTCCTTTGGATTACAGTGCTTTGCAACTCCTAAAAGCACAGAACATTATCTGTTTGCAATTTAATTTTCCAGAACTATTTGTATTATCCCCCCCCATGTTTACTCCGTCAGCAGCCACAGAATTGTTTCTGGGACTGAGCCACTGCTCAATACGATGAGCTTGGGCTATGCTAAACTATCGAGGTAATGGCTGAAGTAGAAATAGAATTAATATATTCAGAAGAACATTAATGGCAAAATTAAAGCATCGCACTTACTAACAAGTATTAGAGCACTAGCTAGGCAAGGAAAGCACTTCTAGTTTGAGTTATCCAAACCGCCATTAAAGTCAGGATCGCCACACTGTTCTTTTTAGGCTTCAGCCTCATTATTAGCAAAGATGCATTACTACACTGGAAGACAGCTTTAATCTCATAATTCATTAAAGTCAGGAAATGGTTTGTGAAGTTTGTGGAATACTGGGCTACAGAGAACACAAAATAGCCAGATACAAGTACTGTATACTTGCTGATTCAGATCACCATTTCAGAACTTTGCTGTAAGACTGAGCCTGCATGAAAAGGGACATATGTGGGTTATTACTAGAAGTTTTCTTCTGCTTCATATCCACCAGTAAGGCACTGTTATAAAAACTTTCTGTGATTTCACATGAAATGATCTCCCTACATGGTTTGTCTAGTGGCCTTTATACTAGCAGTGCAAGAGGAACTACCCTGAAGATCAGTGACAAAAAGAATGAACAATAAATGGCAAACACATTTAGACTAAAACAAGTTTAATTCCCTTTGTTTATACAGTTCACATTTTAAAAGTACTTCAGGAACACAGTTCCCATGCCATTTTCCAAACTGGCTTACCTTTAGCAGGTTGTGAGAGAATGGCATACAAGACAAAAAGCCCTTTCACAGAGCAAAAGGAACGTACACCATTTCTACAGGCAAGACAAGACTTTTACTTGAAAAAGTAAAGACTTTTACTAGAAAATTACAGCACTACCGGTCACTTACAGTTCCATTTCAGTTACAACTAAAGTGTCCTCAGTGAAGAAACTTGATTCTTTGTTAATACACAGCATTTAAAAAATAATCTGACTTTGAGAAGAAGCCAGTGATTCAAACCAAGTTTGATCAGTAACATTCATATGACGGGAATCTTGTTAAGCATGCAATCTGAACAGCTAATATTTGCACTATTTTTGCAAACTCAACTATTTCACTTTCCCCAGCTAGCTGAATACAGTTCACCCAATCAACAGAAACAGTGGCATTAAGTGCAGATAGAAAGCACACTAAGTAGACCTTAGAGGCCAGACTGCCTACAGTGACCATGAACTGACAACATTAAAAAACAAAACCTAATCCACAAAAAAAAAAAACCAAAACAACAAACAACTATAATTCCCTTGTATTCACTAAGAAACTGTTCAGATCTCATCTGTTTAGGACATACTAGGCTGACACTTCACACCTCCACGTGCCAGGGTGTTTATGGGAAAGAAAACTGCAAAGTTTGTTAGTACAAACTGCTCCAATTTATAAGTAACACCTATATAAAAACTGAAGTCTGAATCACTAAGGGTGAGAAATGAATCGCAGGGGGAGGGGGAGAGGAAGGGAAGGGGAAAAGCTGGCAGGAAGCTGCAGTGATGGACTGGTTAGATCTGCTTGTTTCTCAAGTTCAGTATATTGTGACGTACCCGTGCCTGATGCTTCAGACTGAACTCAAGAATCACGAATTTCAGTTATCCCGCTAAAGAACACAACATCAGACAAGTACACGAGTTTGCAATTAATACTCCCTCACAGACAGCCCCCTGAGCTGAAGGCATTCCGCTACACTTACCCTTTTTGTTCAGAATGCCATGCTGCCACGCAGACTCATTTCTTCTAGTTCAGCTTTATTTGGGATTCATAATGATTGCTATTAGGCTTACTGTAGTTCACCGCTTTCCTCTCTAGTCACAGTCTGACGCACACAATACATTGTTGAAAGATTTATTTCACAACTGGAATGCAGATTGCTGGCAATTATTGCTGCATATTCAGTTTGACTGTAGTGCTGCCCAGACTTGCCAGCTACCGTGTTTATTACTGTAAGTTAAACTCAAGGTAGAGCACTAAAGTACCTTCTCTGTATGCACAGGGCTCCAAGAATCAAGAAGGAGGCATCTGCTTATCTAATGTATAAATATTACCTGTATTATACAGAAATCATCTACTGACCAGACTACACATAAGACAGAAGAAAGAAGTTGAAGGGAATTCTGTATCTTCCAGGTGGCCTAAAGGTACCTGGCATGTATCCTCCAACGAACATGGAATAAATGTTTCTCAGTTTCTGTGTGTCCAGCTCTCTTCATCAGCTGTCAAGCACCACTTTCTGGTATGTGTGAAGCAGCACTTGCATATTCTACTGTAACAGCTGACACAGGAGGTTTGCTCTGTGAAGCTGGGACTTTCCATGGCAAATTGCAAAGGCCACAAAGCCATATACAAGTAAGACACTGTCCTTACACGCCACTTAGTAGTCACCTTTTCTCTCCACTGGGTTCAAATGAATGGCAAGATTGGGACAACAGAAGCTACAAGCACAGAACATGTAGATGTAACATAAATTAACGCCAATCTGAAGAGGCTAGTTTTGGGTACCAAACAGTGAAAACGGGATAGCGCAGGCTTCACCACCGGCTATACAAGCACAGAAATGATCTTGGGCAACTGCACTGCATACCGTAAAGAAATTAACCACTGTCAGTTATAGGCAAATATGGCCAGGCTAGCTTTCCTAAGTTAATGCTAGGGAGGGTATGCTTGCCCCTATTTTAATTGCACCTTCTCAATTCAGTGAGACACAAAGACACATTACCATGTACATGGCACCAATAAAGTTAATCAGTTCTACGAAGCCTGTGCACATTGTTTAAACACACCAAACACTGGTTTAGGGAGGGGGAGGGTAGCCTTCTGTTGATTTCAAGTCCGGTCTTTAGCATGACAAAGCTAGGCTGGCTGCCACCCAACCCCATTCACTTTGAATAAATATTCAAAGTTTACAATCCTGCATAATACACTTTCTGCAACTGTTGTTTCTCATTAGTGCGTGTACAGTACATGCTTCTCAGCAGAGGAGAGAATTCTTCTTCCAGAGACAGTGTGCCCACAAGGAAAACATTCCAGGGGGAGAACATTCTTTGTGACCACTCAGCAGAGTAATCCCACTTAAGGAGACAGCTGTAGTTCAGAAAACTGCAGTCCATCCCTGCTGTTCAAGCTGTTTTGCTGGAAGACTTGTTTTCAGGAGGCATAATGGACTGCAAAAGTTCTGATCAGGCATGCAGAATTCCCTAGGGACATTGCATGAGGGAGGGAGGAAAAGCTTGCAAAATTTCAGCTTGTCCTTGTTATCTCAGGGTCACTTTTCATCCCTTCCCTAATATTCTGATTTAAGGCTAAAAAGGTATCTGCCAAGAACTCTCGGGGGCACTGAAGCGTAAGTGCCCAATACACAGTTCTGTATCAATTAGCACTCCCCATCATCTTTGTCAACTCCAGGTTTCATTTCATCACAAGAGGGAACAAGGAATAAAACAATTATACCTAAATACAGAGAAGAAAGATACAGTTCTGGTTCACTCGTTTAGAGACAAATATTTAGCATGTATGTGGCTAAGATAAAGTCATCTAACAGGAGCAATTATTCTTGTGTACGTTAACTGAGAACTTGCTTTGATCTCAGCATCAATAATACTATTTTTCTTCCAGCTCATATTGGAAAGGACGAAGAATCAGTGCAAATACATCTGGCAAACCATTTTTTAAAAGATTATTTTTACATTGCAGCAGGGAACCAAGTTTCTCTGGACACTTATAGCTCAACCTACTGTGCCAAACTATGACTGTGTACAAACAGCCTTCCACTATATCTCACATTTTTATGAGATTTTTTTTGTTTCAAATAGTTCTGCTCCACCATTAACAGCAGCTATGGGGATGGTAGGCAAAAACCCTGGCACAGAGAAGTTTACCACCTTTACAGGGTCAAAGTTTGATTCTCAACTCCTCTAGCTCTACGTAGGGATTCATTAAGAGGACCTACCTCTGTTTATGAAAGTGATCTTGGAGGTGGGGGGGAGGAGGAGAGTGACTCTTTCTGGACATGAGAACAACAGCAACTCCTACACTGAAAGAAAAGCTACATAGCCTTAAACTCCAGGATGTATAAGGAGGCCAGGTTGAAAACAACCTCACAGAGCATAAATATGAAGGTCAAGATGGTCTGAAAAACTTTGAAACGTTCCCATTGTGACATTTCCCTATTGCGTTCAAGGTGTTGCACAGCTTCGTCGCTCCTTACTTAGCTATCCATTATAACCAATGTTCTAGAGAAAGCCCCTGGTGCAGCAGAGCGCACAAGGAACACTTGCCTGGTCTGTACACCTTGGCCTCACACTCGTTT
The DNA here is from genome assembly GCF_000690835.1 of Fulmarus glacialis. Taxonomy (NCBI): domain Eukaryota; kingdom Metazoa; phylum Chordata; class Aves; order Procellariiformes; family Procellariidae; genus Fulmarus; species Fulmarus glacialis. The sequence continues at coordinate 81,232 of NW_009230537.1, forward strand.
TCTGGTTAGCTTGTTCCTTTCCTGACCTATGCTTTCTTCCCTAAATGTCAAATGTATTAGTCTTTAAAAAGCAACAGCATTAGGCATCTCTTATTTTAGAATTCACCCAACTATGCCCTCCTGTCTGGATCTCCTGAAGCACTGATTTTTTTATTAAAGGAGAAGAAAGGACTCATGTTTCAATCTGAAATGAGTAAAAGAAAGGGCACTTGAAGCAGGAACCTAATCTGAATTGTTACAATCATGGTAATATGGCATACAAAATTTTCTCTATTCTGGCATTGCAGGAAAAGACTTTTTTGGAAAAAAAGAAAATTATCCCCTTCTGACAGGAGACTAACGTACTATGACATTCTACAGTCCCAATAAGAGGAGGCAAATATAATTTGGAAGTTTCCAACAAAGTTTTTGCTTTCTGGCATAGCGGATAGAAAACAACATGAGGAAACACTGACCATAGAGTAGCAGAAAAGTTTCATGTGTTTCCACCATAGTTAACAACATTCTCCACAACCATACACAGTACAGTGAGACACTGGAAGAGGTTGCCCAGAGAAGTTTTGGATGCCCGCTCCCTGCAAGTGTTCAAGGTCAGACTGGATGGGGCTTTGAGCAACATGATCTAGTGGAAGGTATCCCTGCCCATGGCAGGAGGGTTGGAACTAGATGATCTTTAAGGTCCCTTCCAACCCAAACCATGCTACGATTCTGTGATATTCTTCTCCTTATCTACATGAGCAAGAGCTGAACCATTACTGCAGTTGTACTTTTTCCTGACAGAATTGGTATAATACAGTGTGGTAATATTTATCAGTTAAATCTACATCAAGTTTTTAGAGCATTAAAGAGCTAAAATCTAGTAAAATCTAATAGTTCTGCCCATTAGGAAAAAACTTGGAATTTGCCATGTGAAAAGATTAACTCTCACTATGTGGAGGAAGAAGATACACTGACTATGCACAGGTATATGCCAGTGCTATGCAGAGAATATGTAGATACTTAATTTTTAAAAGTCACACCAGTTTGTCTAATAAATTGGCAATCCCTTTTTAAAAGAAAAGTGATGACTAATACATCTTCCTCATCACATTTGTGCGTTCTCATTTTACATTTCCCATCATATACTGCATTAAAGTGCAAGCTCAAGTTCATCTATGCAAAACTTTGACTTGGGAAGGGCCATTAAAACAGTTCAGAATAACTCACTGTGTAATGAAAAGTCAAAGAATTTAGTATCTGCTATGAACATTCATACTGCAATACAACCCAGACGACAAAAGCTAAGTGAACTGGTTTAAGTCACAAATCTTAAGTCACAGTTTAAAGAGTTTTTTGTGCCTGTAGAGAAAGCTTATTTTGTACTTACGCTCCTCTAAGAAAGAAAATTCCCTCTGTCAATAAGCAGACACGTCCATTTGAAACACAACAGTTTCAAGTATCCAATTACTTAATTACTGCAAATAGCCTACCATATACCTGTATCCATACTCCCATATCCATTTATTTAAACAATTCTGTAAAGTCTGAATACATTTTACTTGATGTCAAAAAGAGATAAAAAACACCTCTATCTCTGAACAACAGAAATAGACAACTGAACAACATCTATGAAGAATAAACTATATTAAGTGGTATTCTGCTAAAAAACTAAAATTGCATTAATTAAAAAAAAAATGTTTTTGTTGCACTACTTCAGATGCATTTACAAGCAAAAAGTAACTAAAATGGTTTTCTAGATAGTTATCTGCAATCAACAATTTATTAATTAAATTGCCTGTTTCTGGATACCTTCATCTCAAATCCACCCCTTCTGATCTGTTCCACTAATTGAACACAGTGAAAAACACAGCCACCCCACCCCCCCAGCCACCCAAAAGATGGAAGAAAAAAGACCAAAGAAAAATGTCAATACCTTCCTCTACATTTTAAACTATGAATGACATGGCCAAAACAGAAGCCAGAGAGTATTTTTCTTCATCTACATAAAAAAACTGTCAAAAGTCAATTTACCTCATCAACCAACTAGTTCCAAGTGCTTAGCCACGAACTTTCTCATCCAGTTCATTGGTTTGACTTCAGATTTACATTCAGTATTTGTTGCCAACTTCGTACATTTAACCATCTTATATTTGTTTGAATATGCCTAAGTCCTAAGATAGACTATCAATTTAAGAAAAAGAAACGCTACCAATGAAAATTAATTTGTACTCACACTTTTCTCAATTGATTTTATTGATTCGGAGCACAGCAAGACTGGAATCTCTTGCACTAAACGGCAAGCAGACCTAGAGTTTAACAGTCACTGCCAAAAAGAGCTTACTGACTAAAAATTTACCTACAAACTGACACAACAGTTGTTTTAAGTCACATTTGGAGAAAAAGACAGAAGCAACGGAAATTAAATTTTTTAATTGAAATTTTGCTGTAGGTTCAATTCAGTGTTTCAATTTTTTTTTCTTGGATATTGAAATCAACTCTAAGTACGCCAGTAAAACTAGCTGGATTGAGTGCTGGCCACAACCGACTTTAACCAAAGTCAAATCTACTGCACCTCCAAGGTTGATTAAAAGAGCCTAAATTCAAGTGAACTGGTGAAGTCTTGACCTTAAAAGAAAAACACAGATGAATGTACTCTCATCACTACAAACAATAAGAAGGGAAGCAAACTATTACAAAAGCATGCTTGAAATCTTAGATTTTAAACAGGAAGCTGCCCAACAGAAAAAAACAATCTCACTGCACAGGACTGTCAAAGTTGAGCTGTAAAATTTCTCTAAACCTCTTTTCTTACAAGTTTGAATGCGTACTTTGCTTTCATTCAAATCAGAACTCCAGTTCTGTGTTGAGGCATATATCACAATGGATTTCCTG
>NW_009230537.1:84133-88497 GCF_000690835.1 Fulmarus glacialis
AATGGTAGTTCTTGATGAATAAAAGTATTCATCAGTTAAGCAGACTTTATGATACAGATTTCCAAGTTAAGTTTCCCTCAACATATATTAATTACTAGCTTGAGTTTACCGAAATCACTCATCCATGTGGTTTTATTTACTACTCTTAGTAGAGTCAGCATACATGCATTAGGAGAAATTTAAATTTCTAGTCATGAAGACAAGCAGAATCCAAACCCTATGTACAAAACTCCAGAGGCATACATTTCATTAAGAGGTCATGGAGTCAAACCACAGTATGCAGAGTTACATTTCATTATACCTCTCTGCATCCAACAGCAATACATTTGTAATACCTCTATAAGAAATAATTTGCAGTAGATAAGTATGCAGTTTCCACTTTGCCATGTTTAAAAAGGACATGACTTAGCAGTAGTAGCTCCTGAAGTATTGTACAATGAAATCAATCCCAGTTTCATCACAGGAAAATTGTAGACACACTATTTCTTTAGACTTTTTAGGATGCTTAGAAAGGCAACATATTGTACTGAACAGTAACAGGCCAAAGGGCCATTAACTGAAAACAGGGACTAGTCCATTACCCTGAACATGACTGGATTGGCGTGAGGTCAGAAGATGTTAAGCCACCACAGTAGCCTAGGATTGCAAGACGAATCAGTGTTGACACTATTACTTCAAGTTCTCAGAACAAGTTCTCACAGCCACTAAAGAAAAAAGTGAAGCGAATAAACCATAATTAAGATGAACCTGTAAATTAATGCATTTCATTTAGTTGGACAACACCCATTTGCATTAGCTTCCAGGGCAGAAGTTGCATTTATGTTTTTGTCTCATCATACTCTATTTAAATCAGGTTGCTAGTTTCCATCTCTTTCTACACTGGGAAACTCAATTAGAACCATGGTGTGCTTAAACTGAAAAGAAATTTAAGGTACAAGGTCACCAAGCCACCATTAAGCTAGAGCAATTGCCAGCAAAACAATGCCGCTGTAGGCAATCCTATGCTATTACAGTTTTATTCCAACCCACAGAAGACTTAACATCAGGCACACAATTTCTCTACTTAACATGCAAACAGCTGTGCCTCGATTATAAACTAAGAAAACAAAGACTAATAAGATATTTGTATGAGAAATCAAAGATAAAAATGGATGTTAGAGGGCACCAAGCGCATTACTGAGTCAAACAAATAAAGCCATATTAAATCATAGACTCAGGATTAAAGTTTTGGACACCTTTTAGTAGGTGTGCACACTAACTCTGGGCCTCTAAAATACACTTTAGTCATCAGTTAGCTTCAGCACGTTACCCAATAACCTGAAGTTACCAGGCAAGAAAGCAGATGTAGTACACAGGGGTAGGGGATAAGACAAACTTAACTTTGACTTCCCCTTTCGGTAAACCTTGCATTAACCAGATGGGTTCATGTACCTCCAGTGGGTCCACTTATAATCCCATCCTATTATAGTCACACTAATTCATAAATGGCATAGATCCGGGCAAGACACGGGCCTAGGGATGGGGGTAGAAGCAGAAGATTCAGCAGAATCAGCTCGGAAATCACAATACCTATGACATGCGTCCCGTCCCATCTGTTCAGTATCCTGGAGATTAACAGAACAAAACCTGAATTTTTGGGTATATACAGACTAGTTTAATCTCCCAGTACAACTGAAGTATATTTTCATGTAGTTAGTAGCCATGCCAATATACATACACTCCCTTGTACCTGCATGTGAATAGTCTGACAGAGGACTAACCTGTGAATTATTAGTTATTATAAACATTTAGTACATTATTTTTAAAGACCTGCCAAGATAATGATGGTTCAAGTTTTCAAGATAGTTTGTTGCAGTGGTAAATGCAAGTTTCAGCATTTGTAGTAGAAATATTTGCAGTGCCAAGAACTGTTGCAAAGAGATCTAAGCACCTGTGGCACCTGACTCCACCAGACAGTTTTCAACTCAAACATGAATATTAGAGCTACCATCTGCTGCACAGTTTGAACACTCTCCAATAGTTTTCATAATACCAAAATAATGTCCTGGACAAGACAGATTATTTCAGCCTCCTAAGTGAGAAAATTCTTCTAATCTTTTTCCTACAACTTTACTGGACAAGTAATTTTAATTTTTTTTTAATTATTATTATTACTACTCATTCATTACTGATTCACTTAAAAGATTATGGTACAGCTCTCACAACCTATTTGTCATCTTAAAATATTCTGAAATATATCAAAATCCACCTAGAGGAAATAATGGAAAAAAGCTTATTCTTTCTTTCTCTTTTCAGATGAAAATATCACCCCGCCAATTTTTTTCATACAAGAATAATTTGAAAGAAAAAAAAATAATCTCAGAACCATGGTAGGAATATCCTAACAATCTATGCAAACAAAGTCCGATAAAAGGCCTTCAGTTTCTACACCCATTCTTCTGGGACAGACAGAATGTGACTATTTAGTCTTCCTGTTTATACAGAAACAGCCACATGCTACTCAGCAGAGCAAACTTTGAGGTCGAAGTCTCTTCTCCAGAGGACTTCCAAAATCAGATCTTGACTATACAAGTCAAGCATCCAAGAGATGACACCATAACACAAAAAGAACCACATAACTCACCAGCTTGGTGCTGGTCATACTCACTTTAAGGTTCCAGGACAGTAAATACGAGAAGTTCAGACCCCTGTTTCCATCCACTACTAGCAATTTTGCAGTTACCTAGAGTTACTGAAAATTTTGCCTGTCCACCTCCAGAAAGACAGTGCACACACTATGAATAAGTGCAACAAATAAAGCCATCAAGAACGAGAACAGGTCAATTTAAACAGTTCCACCTGACATGGAGTTTCACGGAACTGTTGCGTTATTTCACTCTAGTTATTTTTACAAGGTCAGATTAGCAGCACGATCTTGTGTTTATACAGTTTTGGCAATTGTGATTAACAACTTCAAAACTGTTTTGTGCTAAAGGCAGCTCCCCTTACATTTATCAATTGCTTCCCCCTCATTACTACTTTCTAGTTAACAAAAATATTTCCTTATCTCATTTAAACTTTGGGTGAGAACGCTACAGTTGCAGACAGTGCATCTATGAGTCAATACATATCTGCACCATGATTTGCCATTTTTACTGGAATGCCACGGATAAGTGAACTTAGTCACATTGTTACCTAGTGACTAATTTCAAAAGCATCTTTACACAAGCAGTAACTGATTAGAGCGCTGTTACTTTGGAGTTAAAACTTTACCGTACCTAGACTTACGGACAGGAGATGTGTATGAGAGTTAAGGATATGTAATTTAATCTTTCAAGCCATGGTTCAATAGCCTCCATGCAAATTAACTTATATTTCTTTACAGTGTAGGGCAGAGGCACAGAAATCGTAGTCTGCAGGGCAAAGTCCATCTACTCCAATATCTCTTCAAGTTTGAAGCACAAATTTCTTATGCATTACTTGAGAGATTACTGTGTTTAGGACAGACCTGCTCACTTAGAAAAAAGCTTAGGTTCTTAGTCCGCTGTGATGGAGCGTGGCTCAGGACATCATGACATAGGACACAGAAGAAAAACCTATGGAAAAAGAAAGATGAAGAGCACAAACAGTGTTTCAAGAGAAAAAAAGGAGGAAGGAAAGGAACCGTAAGGAGGGGGAAAAAAAGGGAATTTAATAGCCAATGCATGAAGAGCTTCCCGACAATGCAGTTTACTTCTGAAAAATTCCACTTTATTACTAGAAGCATGTTATTGCTTTAAAACTCATTTCACCCTGTGTTTAGGCAAATCCTTATTAAACCCACTGGGTACACACCACCCTCGGGGGCTATGAAACTTATTACTTTCCACACCTACTGGAGACAGGTTGGTAACGATATCACGAAAAGCCAGAGAACTTCTCCTACTCGGTTGGAGGTGATGCCTGAAAGCACAAGCTATCTGCAAGAGTTTTTACTGCAAGCTTCATCTTGCCCTGTCACTCCCTCCTCCCTCTCTCCTGGCTTCACTGTACAGACCAAACCGAACGAGGAAGTCGAGATCTGAGGGCGGAAGCCAAGCCCATTGCAATGTCTGCAGGAGGATTGTCAGCCTGTGACTCAGGCTACAGCCCTGACAGCTGCCAAACGGTCCTATTTTTCCCTACCCGTTACTTCCAAAGGGCGGTCACTTAAACGCGAGAGGGGAAAGGAGGGAGACGCACCGGAGGGAGGGGAGAGAGGACGGTCCGGTGAAAAAGAGCGCGAATAACGCCACCCCACCTCCGAGAAGGCCAGTTAGCAGGGCGTGGAGGCAGGAGAGAGGCAACTCCCTGGGCATAACGCAACCGTGCGGCACACACGCCCCCGAAGGAGAGGGGGAGGGCGG
>NW_009230538.1:0-781 GCF_000690835.1 Fulmarus glacialis
TAATGATTCTATTATTCTATGATTCTATGCTTCTAATGTGAACTACATTTAGATGACCATCCTGCATACTGCTTTTTTCCAAATGTATTTAATTTTCCAGATAAATACAAAGAAAAAACAGCTTATACTCCATTTTTTTTACAGGACTCTGCTCAGATTGAATTGCTTAAAGAACTGCTAGATCTGCTAAAGGATATGGTAGTGATGCTCTTGTCACTGCTTGAAGGTTGGACCTGTTTTTCTTTATTGTCAAATATGATTATTTCAGCTTCATAATGTAAAGTATAGTAATTACATTAATCTTTCTAAACTGTTTTTTAATTGCCTTTATGTAATGCAGGAAAAAACCTATTTCATATATATTTCATATTTATTCTGGAATATACATAGTCATGAAAAAGAGGGCTGCTATAGAAAAGCATGTTGAAAGAAAAATTACGAAGATTTAAGAATATTTTTGTTCTGTTCTCAGTACTAATATGAAATTTATTTATTTAAAATGTTGCGATGCCAAATAACTTCCTGTTTTAACACACTACTTAGGTAACGTTGTAAATGGAACTATTGGAAAACAAATGGTAGACACGCTTGTAGAATCATCTAGCAATGTAGAAATGATTTTGAAGTTCTTTGACATGTTCCTCAAGTTAAAAGATCTGACTAACTCAGATGCTTTCAAAGAGCATGACCCAGATGGTAAAGGCATCATTTCAAAGAAGGAATTCCAGAAATCAATGGAGGCTCAAAAACAATACATACAGTCAGAGATTGAATTCCTGCT
>NW_009230538.1:812-12657 GCF_000690835.1 Fulmarus glacialis
AAGCTGATGAAAATGATATGTTTAACTATGTTGATTTTGTGGAAAGATTCCATGAACCAGCCAAAGACATTGGATTCAATGTAGCAGTATTGCTAACAAACCTTTCAGAGCACATGCCTAATGATTCACGCCTTCAGAGCTTACTTGAACCTGCGGAAAGTGTTCTTAATTACTTTGAACCATACCTTGGCCGTATTGAAATAATGGGTGGAGCCAAGAAAATAGAAAGAGTTTACTTTGAAATCAGTGAATCCAGTAGAATGCAATGGGAGAAGCCGCAGGTGAAGGAATCCAAAAGGCAGTTCATATTTGATGTTGTAAATGAAGGTGGAGAGCAAGAAAAAATGGAACTTTTTGTGAATTTCTGTGAAGACACGATCTTTGAAATGCAGTTAGCATCCCAGATCTCTGAAACAGATTCATCTGAGAGGCCTGAGGAAGAGGAAGAGGCGGAGCCTTGTTATGTAATGGATATTGGAGGTGATGAGGAAGAAGAAAAGTCCCTGGAATCTGCTTCAGCTTTTGCAACGGCCTGTGTTGCAGTGAAGAAGAATGTTGCCAACTTTTTAAAAATGGTCACTGTGAAGAACCTAAGGAAACAATACAGGAAAGTTAGAAAGATGACAGTAAAAGAGATGGTAAAAGTGTTTTTCTCCTTTTTCTGGATCCTATTTGTAGGGATGTTCCAACTGTTTTTTACTATAGTGTGGGGAATTTTCCAGATTCTTTGGAGCACTGTATTTGGGGGTGGCCTGGTTGAAGGAGCCAAAAACATTAAAGTTACTAAAATATTAGGGGACATGCCTGACCCAACACAGTTTGGAATCCATGATGATGTTATGGAAGCAGAAAAAGCTGAAGGTGCTGAGCATGGCATCACAGCTGAACTTGTGCAGTTTGTGAAGGGTGAAAAGGGAGAAACTGACATAATCTCAGACATTTTTGGCATTCACACAAAGAAAGAAGGTGGCTCAAAACATGGTCATGATGCTGGACTTGGAGATATTGCAGAAATCCTTGGTACTGATATCCAGTCATCTTTGGAAAACACAGTTCGTAAGAAAAAAGGATTACAGGTATGTTAAAGAGATTTTGTATTTCTTTGCAGAAAATAATAATAATACAAATATATTACTGAATTTTCTATTAGTAACTGAATTATTTGCCAGTTAGTTGTTAATAAATGTTCTCAGTGAGAACATACTTTATAATCCGTACTCTTTTAAAAACAAACAGGAGAGTTTACGTGGCAGAAAAATTCAGCCCAGTGTGTTTAGATTTCACTGCAATAAATTGCTAGCAGCTTTCTAGGCACAGTTTTTGCTTTAAGTGGTTTACAGTCTTGTTTATTCTGCAAACCCCATTTTTTCACAGTATATTTCAATTATTTTTACAATCTACTTTTTCCATAATACTGCCTTATCATTATCGTCTTTCTTCTACATGCTTTACTGATCATGTACAATAAAATATCCTTTTTTCCTATTATTTGAAATAATTTTGCCAGGATTTATTGTTACTTTAATGTTTATCATATAATCATATAAACCTCTGTTGTACAACTTCTTATTTCATTATTTCCTCTTCATTCGTATGTTTTTCTCCAAGATTTGTTTATTGCCTAGATCGGACTGTATTTTTCCATTTATTTTTCTTATTTATTTATTAATTCATTTTTATGTGTGTACTTAAAAATGAGTCTTTTAAAATCCTGTCTCATTTAGCATAAATGTTATGTGGTTTGTATTTAAAAATACTATTTTAACGTAAAGATCTTAGCAGGTCTGAGTAAATATTTTGAACAATAGTTGAAATAAATCTTTTACTTCAGAACTGAGTAAATATTTTAGAATTTTCTCTGCTTTACTTGGATTTATACATTTCTCTCAGATTTGTTTGTAACTACTGATAAAAATATTCAGTAATTTATGCAGATACTTTGAGTCATTAACGTGAAGTCAGCTATGCAATTTATCCAGCTTTTACTTTTAATATGTTACCTAGTGAAACTTACCGAAATAATTTTTACACTCATTCTATATTATAGACATTGCTATTCACGTTGTGAACGGCTCAAGTAATCCAGTTAGAGCATGGGATATAACTATTAAGTAGAGCTCAAAGAAGAAACAGCAATGTGAGAATCAAAAATTCCCTTCAGGAAGTTACTGTGTCTTTCTTAAGCATTTACAATAATAAAACTTACAAAAATGGATAGAAACAGAAATTCACTTCTATATACTGGAAAAGCAATTGTGTAGTGATAAGGTCAATGACATTACCATATAGCCAGAGAAACTGCAAAATAACCTATGGAATTGTATATGATGAAGATTGTTAGGACTTAGCTTTTACTGTGAAGTTCCACAGAAATCTGTGCTGAGTGCTGTGTGGGTTCACAAATAAGAAAAGAAGTGAGTAGTGAGCTAACAGAGTTTGCTGATGAATCTAAGTTATTCGTAGCAGTAAAATCAAGAGCTAACTGCAAAGTTGCCTTAAAATAGCAGATGAAAATCAGTGAAGTGATGTATATGGGAGGAAAAGTTATAATTTTATATGTAAAATGTTGGATTTTGAGCTCATTTTACTGTTTGGGTATGAAATCTTGGGAACATAATAGAGTTGTACAGAAGTATCAGTTCAATGAAAATGTCAATCAACACAGATCAAAAAAGCAAACTGAAATTTTGAGTTGTTGAGAAAGGAAGAGGGAGAGGAAAACCCCAGAATATTATTATGCTCCATGAACCCAAAGTGTGTCTGTGTCTTGAAGACCAAGTTCCCCCAATTCAAAATGAATGTGATAAAACTGGAAAAGGTTCAGTGGAGGTCAAAAAGTTATCAAAACTTGATATGGAACAAATCTTGTGTGTGGAATTAAGTAGGTTAAGGCTTTTCAGCCTGGAAAGGAGACAACTGAGAGAGCATATGATAAAGAGATGGAGAGGATGGATAGGGATTTATTCATTCTTCCCCCACCCTACCCCTTAGAAGAACTAGGCGTCATCAAATGATCTCTGAATTACCCTCCACCAGCTTGAGATCTTAGGGGAAACTTTGTGGAAGAGTTACACATGCTTCCATCATGTGTACTAGATGAGGTTCCTTCCATCATCATGTGTACTAGATGAGGTTCCACAGATAAGAGGTGAGATAAGCAAGGCAAGATCGATTTAGTAAATTCTTTCATAAATTCTTTCACCTCTTATGTGCGAGAGATAGGCATCCAGGTGAGTACTGGGGAAAAAGTTTAGATAACTGTATTTATGTATTAACTAGAAATGTAGGAGAATACACCAATACACAACTGGTGTCTAAGCACCTTGAGAGAATACAGAAGAGGGTAAAGAGTTAAGATAGGTTTTTGCAAAAATGAATAGTAACAAATTTAGGCACTTTAGATTCCTTTGTGAATCTAGGATTTCGGAGCCTGCATCTCTTTGATTTCCAGTGAAGCTTAGATACCTAAACTGCATTTGAAATGAGTTTACTTTGCAGCACTGAGCCTAAAGGTTTTTGAAATCCAGGCCCCAGCTTCTTTGCTGCAGTTAGTCATCTGTAAAATTGTATATTGGTTTTTCCTTATCTCAAGGGGATGTTGTAAACACATACTTAGATGGTTTTGAGGTGTGACAGGAAAGGTTTAATGAACCATCAACCCACCTAAGATAAATAGTTTGAAGAAAACATTTCACAAGTAGAAGTTGGTTAAATATTTATTTCCAATTGCATCAGCTGATCTTGACAAAGTAATTGGGTTTTGTAATATATTTTTATAATTACAAAGATCTTTTTCAGATTTTTGATGCTATCATTGATATATTATTTCTCGTTTCATATTTGGAATGAGGCAAACTGATGTTCATTTTCCACATAATCAGTAACTGCAGAGTCTTTGTGAGTGACTTTTGTATTAGGATATGATCTGGATGTAGTTACCTTCATCCTCAACTGGTCACATAGTCTGTCTGATAACCGTGTATAATTACTTTAAGTTGTTCAGTCAGCTGGGCTAGTTAGTTGATAACACTGTACTGAAAAAGGCTATCAGAAGAATTTCTGCAGTTTTCACTGTTAAAATCTAGTCTGAGATGTCTATTTTTAAAAATCTAAAACTTTAAAAGTGCAAAGTGGTATAAAAGTATTGTGTGGTAATTATTTGATTTGTTTCTTAGAAAACAGAATCTAAAGTTACCAAAATTTTATTTGAATGGATCCATTTTGACAGTAAAAATACTTTTTGCAGATATCTGAAATTGCAAAAGAAGCTGAAAGAGAAAGAAAAGCAGAGGCTGAGAAGGCTGAGTAAGTTATTTTTACACAATTCCTGTTTAATTCCTTGCTACTTCCTAATGCTAGATAATTTGGCCAGAAAGAATCCCAGCAGTGCTCAGTATTCAAAGCACTTTATGTACACTTTGTCTCATCAGTATTTTGAAAACGAGCACAGTCCCTAAGAAGCAGCAGACTATCTCAGTGGGCAACGAAACGGTAACCTGATTTTTGTGGCCCTTGACAATTCTGCATATATAAATCTGTGGCCATTGTCTTTTTAAAAATTCCCATAACTACCTTTAAAAATGAGCATCAATCTTGAAAAAAACTCTGCAACTTGTCATTACTACTATTTACACTTTCCCTAAATAATTTTCAGGCAACAATAGTCAATCATTGAAACACAAGGATTGACTAACCCAACAATTTTTATTATTGCTGTTTTATCTGTTCTCAAGTTGTGAACTTTGTTCCTTTGTCCAGTCGTGCTACATATGACTGCCTTATAAACAACTTTTAAAATGCTTACCTTGCTTTAGCAGCATCCTACTTTTAAGGGGCATGCTGTCTTTCTGGACCTGCAGCCACATTGTAGGCTTGCAGCTTGATGAATGCCCTTAAAATATTTGTAGGCCCGTGCAAAAGATCTCCTAGAGATTCTTACATATTCAAAAGCTATACATCATTTTTTTCTTTGTTTTCTATTTTGCTTCATGTTTAAAATGTTTACTTCAGCCTCATTTATCTTTCTTCTCTTATCTGCCAAAGTTAATTTTTTTTTAAGTGTGCCAATGGGGTCAATATTTTAGGACCGGATACACTTTGTGTAGCTTTTCTGAAAAGTATCCTTTTTTTTATCTCCGTGTATCTATGTTTATATGTATATGTATGCATACATATATATGTATGTGTATATACATATATGTATATATGTATGTCTTACATGAACAAGAATGTGTACACATATACATATGCTCACACATACGTGCATTTAAATGGGTTTTGGGGTTTTTTTTCTGTTACTTCATTAAAGTATGCCATCAACACTATGATGTATATTTTCATTTCCTATCTGTTACCTTTCAGGCTGCGTCTAACATACTTCTTCAGTCAAAAAGTCCCTTTCTTGCATTTCATTGTCACAGAATTGTTTTGATATGATTTGTTTCTTTCTTCAATCCCTGCAGGGATGTTAAGCATATTATTTTCATTGTTCAGAGCACTTCTGGTAATTAAAAAGTGCACTTAAACTCTTCTATGTTTTTTGGGGGACCATGTATCCGAAGAACCTGTTGATGAGTGTTACTCAGTATGAAGGTAGTAACTTCAAAATAAGCAGTTTCAGAAACTGTTGTTTTATCTAGACCATGTTACAATGTACTATTAAGTTGGTTAATATTTAGATTGGTCAAATGACCCCTTTTAAAAGTTTTGTTAAATCTTATCACTGCTGGGCTTCTTTGTTGACTGATTTTGGTCTCCTGATTTAGACACTAGTAGCATATTCAGCAGTGCAATTTATAAATATCTGGGAATTCGCTAAAAATCTCCTGTGCCATTCATTTTCTTATTTTAGGCTTTTTCACCTCTTATTTTCCATAAGCATGCTCTGTTTCTACCTGTGTTATTTTATTGGACTTATTTTCCCTATTCCCTGTTGTCTTCTCTTGTCTGCCATGCTTAATTCTCCTCTCAAGTACTTTCGCAGCATATTCAAATTGCCTTCAGCTTAAAAATTTGAGTTTAAATGGCTTACATTTCTGAGGCCACAACAGGGACCTTTTTTGGTAGAATATCGATAAACACATTCTTAGAAACCCATTGTATCGTTCCTACTGCAGTAGTAGTGCGATAAAGTGAACCACACTGCATTTCTTTATCCTCATACCTAAAACTTTCAACCACCTTGATGCCTCAACATTCTTTTACATATATGCAAGTTCAGCTTTTTTTTTAGTTTAGTAACTAAATTCCCGTATTACTACATAGAGTCTTGATACTAATTTTCATAAAGGCAGTTTAGTGGTATAGGAGGAACTATTGTAATCTTCTACATATTTTGTAATGTGCAACCCTCTGAAGCAAACTTCCTTGTTATTACTCATTCATCTCTGTAACAGCAGTGATTGCCTTGACTGAAATGAATTCGTTTTGTGATACTGTGATTCAATTATGATACTGTGTACCAAATCCCAAAAGCTTTATTTCTCTTCTTCAGCCTCAGGCTCAAGAAAATACACGTGAACTCTTAAAATTTTTATGTTGCTTGTATTGAGTATATATGTACATCACTGGTTTTGACAAACATTACCCACTTCACACTTGGCGCAGTAACTTCTGCCTGGTTTTTGGCTTTTTACCCTTTTGATCTCCTCTCAACAACTCTATTCTTTCGTATCATTTGAAACTAAGGTCACTTTTTTTACTCTGGGTTTACTGTCTACCTCAAGTCTTTTACTTACAATCATTTTTCTCCCAGTGTTAAAACTAACTTTCAAAGCCAAACTTTCTGAATTGGAATTCCTTCTAAATGAATGCATTTACAATACAGAAGTTTGGCTAGGTATTTTTGCTTAGATAACCTTTCTTCTAGCATGGAAGATGGTGAGAAACAAGATAAAGCAAAGGAAGTACAATCTGAGCAGCTGGAAGAGGGAAAAATGAAGAAAAAGAAGCGAAGGCATGGACAAAAAATTGAGAAACCAGAGGCTGTTATGGCTAACTTCTTCAAAGCTTTGGAAATTTATCAAACAAAAATGCTTGTAAGTTTTTCTTAAATTGTTTTAGTCATTGAATTTTTATTTATGTAATATAGAACACATTATTTAATAATGAAGGGAGAAATGTCATCATAAAAGGAACATTGGCATGAGTTTTCAAATGACTGAATGTATTCAGTCTTTTGTGATTTTTTTAATACTTCATAGAGTTATATGAATAAAGTGTTTGTGTGTGTAATTTCTGTCCTATTTCTCCTAGGACAGACTAACCTCTTGAGTTCCTTGTTAGAAGCTCCCTATTTTCCATAATCTAACTTCTAGAATCTGTAATTCTATTTTCTATAAGATTTTTCTTTGTTCTTAAAAACATCAAATGATGAACTCTCTGAAACCTTCTCAAGTAGTTTATTCCAGTATTCTAGCATTTCTTTTCAAGACTTCCTTCTAGAAAGTTTTCTTTAATATTCTATTTCAGTCTTCCCTGTTGCAATTTTAAGCCCGTTATTTTTAATCCCACTTACCATGAAAAGGGGAGAATAGGCTGCCAAGAAATGCCCTTGCTCATTATAACTGGTGTATGAAGGCAACACAATTATGTATTTACTTCCTTAGAAACCTTGCTGCCTAATTTTCTTATCTTGATATTAGCTACAGGCCACCTCTAATTTTTTTTTTTTTTTTTTTTTTTTTTTTACTTTCAGCACTACTTAGCAAGAAATTTTTATAACTTAAGGTTTCTTGCTCTATTTGTTGCATTTGCCATCAACTTTATTCTTCTATTTTACAAGGTAAGATTATGCATTGTTCTTTAAATGTTTTTGGTTACTTCCAGAGGAATATTTAATGATGGTTTCAAGGCTTGTTTAATAAAGCCATTATTACAAGCCCTTCAAACATGAACTAAAGCATTTAGATATGAAGTAGTTAAAATAATATTTTAAATTTGTAACTAAAATTTGTGGTGTTAAACCTATTCTGTTTTTATTTTACTCAGGCTGAATGAAAAGAGATTTATTTCATTTATCCTTTATAGTTGAGATTGTGTTTCTAGGCATTTTCTCATTTACGCACATAAGTCTGTTACAGTTTGGATTGTTAATCTTTTCATGGGAAATTTGAGATCCGACTAAAATAACTCAAATTTCAAAACTGTAGCATTTTTTTCTCTCATTTGTTTTAAGGGTACTGAGAGACTTCAGTTCACCTGATTATTCTCAATGACTATATTTCTGCTTTTTCTAAAGAACCCTACTGACTACATTCATTTTTGACTGAGAAATAGTTTATACATAATTTCAAAATCAGATTAATGTCTCTATTTAACTAGATGAGCTCATATGTTTTAGTTATATTTAATTTGTTCATGATTTTTTTTCATGCCTTTCAGGCCTGGGGTTTGGCATTTTGGGAGTGCTTGCTTTATTTAATTTCTTTTTTCATATATTTTCATGAATTTAGTAATCTCTAATGAACATCAAATGTATATTTCTTCCCATTCTGAGTTTCCATGTGAGAGTATAATTCAGTTTTCATACTTATTTGCTCCATTTTCTTTGTTGTCATTTTCAATATGGTTGTTAGTGACTGTTGTGATGAAGATATTTCTGTACTGGGATTGGGACTTTAATTGATTGGTATGAGCAGGCAGAAGAAATATAAAGCAAGAGAAGCCTTTTCATAGCAGGCTACAGTTCTTTTTTGTATCATTGATGAAGAATGTTATACATCCATGCTTTAAAATTAATCTTAGGGTTTTACCTGAATCTAGTGAATTGCTTCAGGTTCTGGTGTATAACCCAATGATACAAAGAAAATCTTTAGCAGCCTTCACTAATTTTATTCCTGAATCTTCACAACCTCTATCCATGAAAAGGGTAGAATTCACTAAAGAGAACTCCCATCCATAAAAGCCTCATTTTTTTCCCTTTCCTTACAGATTTGAAGTCCGTAAGAAAAGTCCACATTTATCTTTACCCTGGAATCCGGCCCTTTTGATTTTCCTCTTATAGATACAGGGTGCAAGTTGCAATAAGCTGATGAATCTTGTGTTTTCCAATATTACATTTTCTAGTTCTGTTGTTTACAACCAAAAACTTCAGAGAAGACAAAAGCTGAACATTTAGTCTAGAATCCTGATCTCAAATATTTTGAAAAGCAACTCCTACAACACAGTTATAGTCTCGGAGACAGGGCAGGTAAAGACGCAAAAGGCTCTTGAAAACTGGGTAGAATGTACGTGCACTATTCCAGGAGAAAGACCATCAGGCTCCCTTCTTGCCTCTCTCTTTCCATCCCAAATGGTTAGAGAAGATGGACTTCAAAGGTATATGCAGAAGTCTGCTTTTGTCTATGCCAGTCCTTTTCTCCCCACTCTCTTCTGCTTTTCATTGGGTCTTGTGGGTCAGCCAACAACCCATTCTATTGCAGAGTGAGGACAAAAGTTTGTGTTTATCAATACAAGTCCATCTATCATAGATAGGAAAGGCTCAGTGGGAGCCAAACAGGACTGAACAGGACGTCAGCTTTCAGATAGAGGTGTGAAAAGAAGGGCAGTTAGGGCTTTTATTTTAAAGGCCAGATTTTTAAAGTTGCTGGAAGAATTTAGGGCAGTATGTCAGCTTTATGGCTTGGGGTATTTATGAAATACTGATTAAATACTGTATTAATTTGTAAGCTTTAAACTAAGTAATGAAATAAAAATTTATGGTCAATGTACAAGTTGATAATATGAGAACTTTGTTTCTTTCTAGACTCTAGTAATAAGGAACAACATAGATTACAAAACAAACCCTAAATTCAGTCATATTAGATAACCCTGTCATTGCTTGGTTCTTCTAAGAAGACATTTTTGCATAACTTTTTCATTGTTTGTTTTGGTTTTGCTATGACACTGTTAAAGGAGATATTTGCAAACTGTTGTATGCCTGTACTTGCTTTTTCTAGATTCTCTTTCAGTGACATGAGATGATGTGGAGGCTTCTGCTGTGAAAATGAAGGACATTGCTGTTCAAAGCTAATGGTCTATCGTCTTCCCATAAGCAGGCTTTGCAAACATCATTTGTCATTTTAGTAAAGAAAAAGCTTTTAAGTTTAATGTGTGTTTTCAATGTGCTTGAATTTCTCACAGGTGACAGAAGAGCCACTTGATGAAGTAGAGGAAGACTCTAATCTCTGGAACTCTTTTGATGAAGACGAAGAGGAAGAGGGCATGGTGTTTTTTGTTTTAGAAGAAAGTACAGGTTACATGGCACCTGCTCTCAGAGCATTGGCAGTTATTCATACTATCATCTCCTTTGTCTGTGTGATTGGATACTATTGCTTAAAGGCAAGTTCTGAATCTTATTAGTAATCTATTATTTGTTAAAGCACGTTGCTATGTCCCAATGTGATTTTTGGAGCAATATTGGAATACCTATTTGTACCTAGTTGTTTACAAATTCTCACTATTCAGTATGTAGATGTTTTCCTCATCTACTCAGTCTGGCAGAGATGGAGTTAACTTTCTTCATAGCAGTGTGTGTGTTTTGGATTTGTGGTTAAAACAGTGTTGGTAGCATACTCACCTTTTGGTTATTGTTGAACCGTGCTTGCACAGCGAGAAGACTTTCTCTTTGCTTTACCCATTCTGTGCATCCCTGAGCGAGTACGTTGGGAAGGGGCAAGAAGTTGGGAGGGGGCACAGCTAGGACAGGTGACCTGGGTGGACCAAAGGGATATTCCATGCCATGTAAAGTCATGGTCAGCAATAAAAATTGCGGGGGAGCAAGGGGAAGGGGCTTGACCTCCAAAATGGCCATTGCTCAGAGAGTGGCTAGGCATTGATCTGCTTGTGGGAGGTGCTAGTGTGATGTTTGGTCTTATATAGTATTATAAAGAGTGCTTAATACTGTAAGTCGATATCATGGTTTCTAAAAATATATAAACCATGACAAAGATGTCCACTGTCATTTTCATAGGTCCCTCTGGTTGTATTCAAGAGAGAAAAGGAAGTAGCTAGAAAGCTGGAATTTGACGGACTATACATAACTGAACAGCCATCTGAAGATGATATTAAAGGACAATGGGATCGTCTGGTTATAAATACGCCGTACGTAAAATTAAATGGTTATACGTAAACTGTTTATAAATATTATAGCTCATTAAGCCACTGATCTAGAACTGTCCCTGTCCACCTGCCACCTAGTTCATCTAAAAGAAAGGCATTTTTCACCTTATTTTGGATGTTGCAGTAGTAGATTCTAATGTGAAATCCTGTATTATCTGTTTATTTAATAAATACTATCATAACGTGTATATTCCACCTCCTTTTCATTTTTCTAGTGTTTGCAAGGATTGTGCCTCTTACCTCACAAACTCTCTCCAAGTCATTTCACGTATTAGTCACTACTGGGAAAGTTTTAAAAAGATAACTTCCGTCCTTTTCAGTGGCTCAATTTCACATTCATATTGTATAGCAGTATTCTCCTGCATTTCTTTCCCACTTCTTGCTAACAAAATTTGTATATGACAAGAGAAGTAAATCTAGTGTAAAACAGCAATCCCAGAATTTGAGTAGGTCTGACAGGAATTACTGTCAGGTTGTATGCATTAGCAAGTGCTGTAGTAGGAGCTGATGCTAGGAGACTCACCTGCTGTTCTATGAGTGAATGATACAAGTGTAGGCAAGAAACAGAAAAATATCAGTAAGCTGCAGCAGTCTGTGGGAGTGACACAGAGAAATACAGCAAGTCAACTCTCTTCTCTTGAAACAATGCCTTGTCTACAGGCTATTTTTCAGAATTTATTCTTTCAAAACAACTGGGATCAGGTTTTGGTACTAGTACACCTAGGCTTAGATTCCTGTCTTTCCC
>NW_009230538.1:12678-40092 GCF_000690835.1 Fulmarus glacialis
CAGAAAGCTGGAAAAGAACAAAGTTATTTACAAGTCACAGAATAGTTGTGGCTAGTTGTGCAGGCATAAGTGTTTGATAAAAACAAGCCAGCAAAAATAATCAACTAAGTGCATCAGAGTGACAATATGCTGCCAAATAGCCAAAATACCTATCTTACCAGTCATACTCAATTTTTGTACATTATAAATAGTGCCCTTAGTACTTTCATTAAAATTAGAATGTCTAAAATATTGGAAATACTTGAATGCTTTGTTTTCCTACATCTGAATTTTAGGAATTTTCCTTAATTTCAGTTAGAAATACAGACTAGGACATATTATTGAAGTTACAATAGAAGGTAATTGGGAAACTCGAGAGCTTGCTTAATTTCCAACCCATTTCTTTAACTATTGATAGTGAGCTATCTAGATATCCAGTAAGTTTATCCTCAGCAAAAACAAGCATGAATTAATGAGATACATTGTCAGGTTATCCCAAATGACATGCTGTACAGTGTGTTCTCAGCGTGTTGCACTATCTACTGAAGTTGAATAAAAGATTAAGGCTAATTTAAGCAGACTAATCCTCCCCTCTGATGTGAAGTGACTCTCGAGGTTTAGTGCAGGTATTGTACCATCAGGATAACCACTGCTGGAGGGTACTCAGTGCTGTGTATATACTGAGATGTGCTTTCTGTAAGTGGAAAAAAAAAGTAATTAAAAAGGCAAAAGAGGTACCCTGATAAATGCAGCAGCGTTAGATGTTTGTGGCAAAAGAGATAAACACAAGCTGGCTACATTAGAGACATACTTTGCTTAAAAGTCTGAGAAATCAAAGAAAGAAATAATACAGAGCATTGGACCAGAATATACCATCGGAGTCACTGGAACCATTTGCCTTTATCTGGAGTAATTTCATTCAGAACTTCAATTCAGAAAAATAAAAAGTCGAGCACTTAGTAATAATGGGAAGTTTGCCTCACATCCCAGCAGAACAGTGTTCTGGAATCTCATTCTTCTGATGTTAACACTTGCTTTATTTTACCAATACTGTCCTTTAGTTTAAGCAGTTCTTTTTTCTTTTTCACCTTTCTGCATATTTGCTCAACTCAGTGTTACATCCAGGAAATGGGAAAAGAAAAACCTTAAATTTTGTAGTGTTTCCGGCTAATTGGCATTCTTCAAAACTGACATAATACACAGTAAGACTGTCCGAATGAGGAATTCCTTGGCACTGCTATTCATAAGACAGTTCAAGAACAATATTTTTTATGATCAAGTTGAAGATCAGGGAAATGTCACTGATAAGAGAGAACACTATCTTTTTTCTCGCAGGTCAAAGCTGATGTATTTCCTAGTGTCTGTTGTAAGATCTCCCCTGGATAAAACTGGTTGCTTATTGAAGCATCATGGTTGCTCACTACTCTCAAAAAAAGCAGGGAGTTTTCAATGAAAGATACCCTGACACCTCTTCAATATTTAAGATTTACTGCTTAATTTCTTTCTCTTTTTTATACACAATAAGCTTTTCTTTTAATTACCAGTGTGGGCATGGCTGCTCAGAGACAGATGATGCAAAATGCTCTTTAGCTGAACTGTCTTGCAGCTTTAGAATTATAAATGGTTTTTACCTTGTCTTGTTCTGGGATGTCAGATGCAGTAACAACAATGTGATACACCTGAGAACAAGATTACCACTAACCCCTGTTTTTGCCAAATGATCTTTGCAATTTTCTGGGTTTTTTTAAATATTTTTTGAATTTTAATTTTATGTTGGCAAATTGTCCGCTGGTTTCCAAATGTTCAGCCCCTATTTGAAACGTAATCCAGTGAACTTAAAAATTATTTTTGCTACAAGACTCTCTTATTTTGAAAATCATTGTCCGTATTGATTTTATGGCTAGGAGCAATAAAGTATTTATTTAGGAGAGGAATGATATTACAGATATTACTACCCTGCTATTATTGAGTTATTAGGCTCATTAGGTGATAATATTTAGCCTGCTGTCCTTTTGTAGTCAATCATATTTGTGGATGTGAAAAAGAAAAGAGGAGGGAAAAAAAAGATGATATTGCAGCAAATGATGATTGATAACAGCTATTGTCCACATGAAAAGAAATTGTTCTCGTAATTCGAAGTGCAGTGTGTGAGTGAATGAAATTGTACCACAATCTGCAGTGATCAGGAACATGGTATTTTCTTCTTTCGTTGTTTTTTCCTTTCCCCTAACAAGTTAAATAACTTGAAATATCTTTGCCTTATCTATGTAGGTCCTTTCCTAACAATTACTGGGACAAATTTGTAAAACGAAAGGTAGGCTTTTAATATTCCTATTATGTTAGTTATAGCAATAATCTACTCTTCAGTTAATTTGGATATCTATGTGTAATATACTTCTGTACACATAAATATACAAATAATTGAGAGCTGAAATTTGTTTTATGGAAGTCATTGTTGTGGTAAATGTCTCGGTGAACAGGCAGCTGCAGCGTAGGTGGGAGGAGGGAGGAAGACAAGGCTGTGGTTTCCTTCCTAGACTCAGGCATTCGAAATAACTTTGTGCTGTCAATCAGCCACGCTAATTTACAGTCATTGTCATCTTTAGGATACAAAGCCCCCTCATCTCCCTAAAAAAGAAAAACATGCCAGCTTAAATGATGGCAAATTATACATAAGCTTTCAGATAATAGCCTTTAATGCTTCTATTTTTCTTTTTTATGCTCCCCTCCCCTGGCTTCCTGGGAGTTCTGATTGTTCTAGTAGTGTCAATTGTGAAAGACTTTTTTTTTTTTAAATTTCTGACAACTACTGGCTTAAAGTAGGGTGAATGTCACCGAGGTCTTTCTCTGAGCAAAAGCTTCTCTTCTTCCATTTTTAGGTTATTAACAAGTACGGAGACTTATATGGAGCAGAGCGCATAGCAGAACTTTTAGGTTTGGACAAAAGTGCCCTTGATTTTAGTCCAGTGGAAGAGAGCGAACCAGAAGAGGCATCTCTTGTATCGTGGTATGACTTCTGAACTTCACAGACAAATTATGTGTTGGCATAACTTCACTGTCAAAGATAAAAATGGATATTATATTGAAACTGTAGTGATGTTTTCCTCGGCATGGAAAATTCAAATGGAGAAGTCTTCCTAGTGTGGGAGTAAAATAAAAAACTTTTTGTTTGTTCTAAAACATACTTATACTTGTGTTATAAAAGCAAGAAAAAAAATCACACAAGTTGATGCTGACTGATATAGTTGGGCATTCTTTTATTTTAACCAATAATCAATGCAGCATTTAAAAGTTCTTTAGGTGTTACAACAGAGTTAGTTTATAAATTGAAGGACAGAAAAAGTATTAATAACAAATACCTAGATGCGAAGTACCTAGAAAAAATTCAGAGATGTTTTCCTGACTTAATCCATCAGCGAAGATGAGAGTTTGAAAGTATCCAGGTCCCAAATGATTGAGGCTCCTACTTAAGGCACATAAGAAGAAGGATTTCCATTCGCATGTCATCTAATGGCTAATAAAATATTTAGAATCTTGCAGAAGGCATTACCTTTTCTCTTGGTAGTTTTGGCAACATTTTACACTAGACAGAACACTTGTGTCTTGAATTCAAGCAATTCAGGTTCCACATTTCACTACTTTTAACACACTTCAATTTTTCTAAGTGTGGAATACAGCAGTATCACTCCACTGAAATTGTTCCACCAGTTTCAATGGTTTAGAAACTGTGTATGGGTGCTCAGAGTTAATGAATACTCTCTGAAAAATGAAGCACCTACATCACTCAAAAAATAAACAGCTAATGTATATCACCACCTTCAGCAAACAAATGTGAAGTGCCAAACCTAGTTTGTTGTTTATATTTACAGAATTCAATACTTAATTTTGACATTGATGTATTTCAAAAAATTTGTATTTCCTAGGTTAAGCTCCATTGATACAAAGTACCACATTTGGAAGCTCGGAGTTGTTTTCACTGATAATGTGAGTATGTTAGCCTACAAGAATATGCTTTGATTTACTCTAAACATTGTATGTCTTCCACCATCTGCTTTTATTTTAAACAAACATACAGAAATAATATTGCATTACAGAGCCACTTTAAAATAGTTTTTTCTGTCTTGTGTTGTAGCAAATTACTTTAATTTATGTTAGAATTTTCTTTTTGATTCTAAAGGGCAATATGCACCTCCTCACCATTAATACAATGTCAGCATTTTAGAAGCTAATGGTTCGTTCATTTAATTTTGTAGAAATCAATCTAGCAACCAAAGGTGTCTCTTCTAAAATCAAGCACAGTCTGCAGAAAGTTACCCTTTTTTATTCTTGAATCATCTGTTTGACATGATTGGTTAATTCTTTTCTTTCATACCTTCTCCTTTGAAAGGACCACACTTATATTAAAATTTCTTTTGTTGTGAATCCTCTTTTTGCATCCTCTTGAGCATTCCCAAACAAGGGAAGTGAAGATGTATAAATTCATTGTGCACTAAAAGCACACTGAGCCATTGTTCTTCAGTAAGAGCTTTCACGTCAAAGTGGCTTCAGGTTCACTGCTTGTTAAAAGAATAAGCTGTATTATGTGCCTCAGGTTTTCTGGGTGTCCTGGTTGACGTGGTCTGAGACTTAAACAAAGTGTCTCAAGAGTAATATAATGCATTTTCTCTCCTCCAGAATCAGTATTAAAATTTAAAGTACTGTGTAACAACCTCCCCAGCCAAAACAGTTTTAAGGTAGGGGATTTTGATATTAGTAACATATATGCTGAAGACTGCATTTAAATATGTAAAGATAGAGGTCTCATTAGCATAACTAAGCAATAAACACTCCTTAAATGAACAGTAGAGATGATAAGAGACAGAACAAGACAGTCTTTTTGAACATGTAAAATAAAAGTATTACATTCAAACTGTGATTCAAATCAGATCATGATAGTATTACTTCATTTCATAATTTAAGTGACTAAAAGAAAGCTATATTCTGGATCCAATAATACACATTAGCACCTGCTAATATTCTGCCACTTTTCACTTTCTCTGCAGTCCTTTTTATACTTAGTTTGGTACACGACTATGTCTATCCTTGGGCACTACAACAACTTCTTCTTTGCTGCTCATCTGCTGGATATTGCTATGGGTTTCAAGACATTGCGAACCATTTTGTCTTCAGTCACTCACAATGGGAAACAGGTTAGTGCTCCATGCAAAGGTTTGAAAAATGAATGCGTTCTGTAACAGTTCTGGAAAAAATCTTGTGGTACCTAGGAAATACTGGAATGCAATCCCTTTTGATCATGATTGGATTAAAGAATAGATCCTATTGTGTCTTCTGCAGCACATTTAATACATGTTAAATCCTATGAAATTATAATAATCTATACCCATAGAGTGCTGATAGCTAAAGAAGTTTTGTACACAATACAGAAATGCATAATTTTAGAAAAATACAAGAATACGAATTATGCCTAACCAGCTCCTTCTCTGTGCTCAATGATGAACTGATTGGTGATAACTAATAAGAATTCACAATCTCTCCTTAGCAGTGATAATTACAGCAGTAATAATGATCTGGGCGCTGAGATTTCAATACTTAGCTAGTAAGAATGTGTTTACAGGTGTGGGCATTCTGCACTGTGGAATATATTTATATGTCACTTTGTCATGCAAAAATCAGATTAATAAAATCTATTTCCAAAACTAATTGTTGAAACTTATGCAGGGAATCATCCTCTGATCTCTAAAGGCTCTGTGTTCCTAGCTAGCATACCAACAGAAACAAGCTTTTCACTAACAGACTTTTTAACTTACATTTAAGAAATGTAACAGAACTTCCCTAAAATTTCAAACATACACATTCCATTCCTTCTCAAATGCAGTAACATATATTCTAAGCCTGTTAGACTTGTCAAAACATTTTAAACCACATAATGTTTTGCAAGAGGCTTAAGAATATTTCCTTAGTTTAACTCTGACATATCCTCTGTGTTTCCTTAATCCTTTCTTTCAGCAGAAATTGACCAATGGAAGTTTCTTCCCTTTTCAGGAAAGGAAGTTTCTAAAATAGTACATATGAGAATGTTTTCAGTACCACCGCACAAATAATTGAAATCTCTGGTTTTATCCCCTTAATTTTCCTCCAGGATGACCAAAGTCATATTACTTTTAAATTAATGATTGATATACTTTCTTTATGATATTTTTCTAAATGTAATAGTCAAAACTGAGCATAATTGACAAAACCGTTTCAACTCAAGACCATAGCTTTTAGTATACATTCTTAACAAGCGAAGATTATTTTTTCTAATCCTGTTGCTTTTCTCGCTAGTAGATATAAACACTGAAAGACAGCTGCAGATTTTCCAATTGAAATGTTCACTTTGGGAGCATACTTACAGATCTGCAGAAGGTGATAAACTGACAATCAGCTCGTTGTTCGATACTCTTACAGTTCTTTTAAAAGAGTAATACCAATTGTTGCACTTTTTAAAAGACCTAGTCTTCAGTAACTCCTCTCCAGAGTTGCATCTTCTAATGCCAACTCCAACAAACAATATAATCTAGTCTCATTAACGGCTGAAATTTTTCACCTAAGGATTTTATTTGCTTAAAAACAGGACCTGGAAATTACTTCCTCTTTGGTTATCTAAAAAATTTTCTATCCACTTTATCGATGGCTTTGCTAACTCGCTTTGGAACAGAAAGTAGACTATGATAAGTCATAATAAGTCCCAGTTGAAATTGTTTATCAAATTAACAACATTTGATTTTCACTGTATATCCAGTTTTTCAAGGTACTAGAATGTAACTTTTAAATTAAATAGTGGAAACGTTGCTTCAGTGATATATAGTTTGTATGCATATAGCTCGGAAAGATGGAAACTTTACTGGTTTTCCCTTTGATTTTCACATGAGAGCAGGGTAAGTAACACCTCTATACTGACCCAAGCAACAGGGACACCTCAAAGCTACCATAACTGCTATTTTTAGTTTCCTTTTTGGGAAAGGTACAACATGATACATTTTCAATACTTAAGGCAATACACTGAGCTAGGATATCTCTTCTGACAGAATGAAATTGAAACCTACTTTCATGTCATGTCTCCATACACAGCTTGTGCTTACTGTAGGACTCCTTGCTGTAGTAGTGTATCTTTACACTGTTGTGGCGTTCAACTTCTTCCGCAAATTCTACAACAAAAGTGAAGATGAAGATGAACCAGACATGAAATGTGATGACATGATGACGGTAACTAAAACATACTAGCATGCTTCAAATTTCATCTTGAATTTTCAAATTGATACTTAAGATAAAATGATAAGCAAGGGAGGGATGTTTTTGCTGTTAAATCCATGGGTCTCTTCGTCTTACTATATGTCATTTTGAAAATGTGAATGGTGGTGTAATTCCCTCTGCATTCTCCAGTGGTCTAAGCTCAACAGGGGATAGATGACACTCACCAGTATAGGAAGACATTCTGGATTTTTCTCCTAAATACTCTGTGGTATATGATTTGATGCAACTCTTTTACATGTGAAGATGGAAAACCCTTAAGGTATATGGAAAACCCTTAAGGTATATGGAAGAAATTTCATGACAAACTGGACAGCCCTGCAAAAAGAAGCTGTGTTGTCACAGCATAAATAAACCCAATTTGTTCCCAATGTTTGCAAGTGTGCAAGCTCTTCCTATCCTTATTTAGGTTATATGAAGTATATGATGTTATTAGCACTAGTTATAAAAGCCTGCTCCAAAGTTCTTACAATTAGTAATTTAGTCATGAAGTAAGAAGTCAAGGGTGAGTAGAGAAGGGGGAAAAACTTATTATGGGTGGTAACCTAATGCTACTGATTTCCCTTCTGATTTCCACCTGTTGCCACAGAATGTTATTTATGTCATATTAAAAGATACTCTACAGATACATATTATGTTATGAAGAGGATTTGATTTTTTTACTGTATACAGAAAACAGCACAAATTCAGGTATTAAAAATGTAATATTCTGAGTTTGTGGCCAGTTCATTTCTTCCATGGAATAGTCACGCTCTGCCCTGTGTTATATACCAAAGATAGAATAAAATACCTCAGAACAGAGGTGTGTCATAGACTTCACAAAATGATCTTCCCTATTGTTGAACTTTCTTTCAAACACTCAAGTTTGCACACTGCAAGTCAGGTGTGCAAAAGATAGAAAATGTGAAAACAGCCCAACCAGTATTATTTAACTGGTCCCTCTGCAAGTTGGATACAATGGTCCGGTCATTAGATGTAGGAGTAATTGGAATAATGAAACTGTATTACATTTTAAACCACTCTTCCAAGTGAGGTAAATCAATTCCAAGTTACATTTTTAGGTATGATTAAACTAGTACCAGCATCTTACGTCAACAGTAAAGTTGCATTATAAAAATGGATGTATATAGTTCTGTTTAGTGTTTGCTTATGAAACACCAGATTTGTCAGATTTTATGCTGATTATTAAACACCAACATTGCTGTCTAATGTGACTTCAGAACACTGGCTGGGCTTAGATATTTCCGTTGTTTTTAACCCACATTGTGTGGCTGAAGATGGTTTACAAGATTCTGTAGCTGATTCATACAGGAACATCCGCAGTGTATCACTCCAGCAGAAGATTCCATTGTAATATACTTACAAAGCTTAAATATCCAGATTTTTAGAGATTTTTCCATGAAGACTTACATGTTCAAAAAAATATGACACACAGCAACATTTTTGTAAAGTGATTTCTTCTGCATTGAACTGAACACAGGCTATGTTTCCCCGATCAGAAATAATTTACAATATACTAAACCAGACATCTAGTATTGCAAAACAAAAATTTCCAGACACCACCTAAACATAGATAGATCTACCTGTTGTGAATGGGTCACTATCTATTTTGTGGCAATATTTGCCAACATTTCTAAACTCCATTACAAGATTTTAAAAGATGTCCTCTGCTTACTCAGAGCAAGCTAGAACCTTAAGAATTAACATAAGGGGTAGAATATAGTTGAATACAGTAACAAATACAAGAATGCCCCCCAAATGGTCTTAGTCTGTAAGTAACACCTAGGGAGTGAGGAGAGGGTAACAGCTGATGCTGACTCCCACTCTTAGTAAGCGTACTTGTAAGACAGTAACAGATTTTTGGTGCAGTGTGTGTGATCCATGAGGAATGATATTGTGTGTTCTCTGGTGCTATAGCTTGTGAAGAGAATTAGCAGAACAGAATCATTTTAAAAAGACGAAAAAGAAAACAAACAGAATCATTCATGGTAAATATATCTGTAATTTTCCTCTCTTTTTTAGTGTTACCTGTTCCACATGTATGTGGGTGTAAGAGCTGGTGGTGGCATAGGAGATGAAATTGAGGATCCTGCTGGAGACCCTTATGAAATGTATCGAATTGTCTTTGACATCACATTTTTCTTCTTTGTCATCGTTATCCTACTGGCCATTATTCAAGGTACTGTCACTTACCTTAGTAGAGACTGTTAGAATTTAGCCTACTTAAGTTCTGCAACGTATTTAAACCATATTTGTGTTGGAGGTAAATTCAGCAGTATTGCTATAAAGACTCATTTCTGAGCTGATAAAATCATTAATTCTGAAAATAATAATTTCATACTTAATTCATAAATAATGCACTGTCCCAAGTACCACACAAAGACAAAGCACAAGAAGCATAACTTCCCTGGGTTGCAGTGTTTATGAACACTTTGACAACTATCCAGCAGTGACGCAGCTTGTGCAGGATCACTGTTCTTCCTATAATAACCATTTAAACTTGGAGAGCCTTGCTGTAGACACTTTTCACACCTTTGGTTTGGAACCACCACAGCTGGCTGGGGAATGGAGACTTTCCCCTTGGAAAGGGGAAATGACATGGAGAAAGTCACCATGGCCACATACCCATTTCCCCCTTTCTTTAGAGGATGATTTGCAGTTTTAATTGGTTTGCAGTTGTGGTTTACAGAGAATGAGACCTCTCTTCAATGACTGTCAGTATTCAACACTCATTGTATAAACTGACCTAAGGCTGTTAGGAAAAAAACGCCGTTTTATGGCAATCTGGTGGCAAAGAAAAACGTAATACATTTATATTGAGAAAAAGTTATGAATGTCACAGTCCCCAAAATGATCCAACTCTATTCTTAATATGTTGGAAGTGGAGGAATAAAGCTTCAAATGTGAAGCAGCATCACAAACTGGCCAGGGGGCCTGTGGGAGTAGAGTCGTCTTCGTTGAACAAAAGTTGGGATACAAGAGTTCCATGAGAAGGAGAATGAAAATTAAATTATTTCATGGGAACGAAAGAGATGAGATTATGGAAGCTTAAACTGACCAAAATCTAAGTTCAGAAAAGCCTTTCCACTTTCGAGATTGTACTTCTATGTAAGAGAAATTCTTACTGCTAGGAGTGCAGTGTAAACAAATGTTAGATGTCTGGAAATTGATAGACTGTAACTTGAATTGTTCAACCTAGACATAAGTATGCTAAACTCCAAAGACAGTGGAGGATGTCTGACATTACTTGAAATATGAATATTGCTAAGTACTGAAGTGTTGCTACTTTTCCATTTGAAATAGGTCTGATTATTGATGCTTTTGGTGAATTAAGAGACCAGCAAGAACAAGTGAGAGAAGATATGGAGGTATGAGTAAGCACACTACATTTTTTATTACTCTTATTCATTTAGATTGTTATCAGTTAAAATAGTGTCTTTGAGTTAAAATTCATTTGTAACCACAACTTGTGTTTCCAGACCAAATGTTTTATTTGTGGAATCGGCAATGACTATTTTGACACAACCCCACATGGCTTTGAAACACATACTTTGCAAGAACACAACTTGGCAAACTATCTGTAAGTATATTTTACTACTGGAATTACGACAGAGACACCTTTCAGCTCCAGAGTAATTTAGGTGCACACATTGCTGACAATCCTAAAACAAAATTCTGTAGAACTGAGGAATGTCTCCATTCCTTTCTAGTCTCCCCTCCTCTACTCCACGCTGCTGCTTATCTTTAAAGTTCTCACCTTACACATGAACTACCTTAGTGGAGTGAGACCTGAAGGCACACCAACTCCTTATTCCTCTGGAAGGAAACCCAGATATGTGCAATGATAGGGAACAACAGTTTAATAAGTTGCTTTAGTTTGTAAGTTTTGATTGTGACTTCTGAGGGCTTGGTAACATTGATGAGATCGTTGAAAATTAGCCTCAATTTGACAAAAAGAAAACCCAAACCAAACATCAAACCAAAACAAACAAAAAAAAGCATTTCTGGAAGATTCCTGAAAGATAAGCTACAAAAAATAATACACAAGTCTGGTCCTATAGTTCTTTAGTGATAATGCAGCTTTGCAAAACCTCGAAGCAATCAGGAGTTGTATGTGTTTAGACTATTGCCCAGACTCCCAAGACAGCGATCTTCTACTTTCATTAGTAAATACAGAGCAGATCAAGGAGGGTATTTAAAGAGTTAATTTGGTGGCATTAGTTACTCCTAGAACAACGATAATTACATGAGCATTGTGCCAGCAGAACCAAAGGAGCTGAACTGGTGGTATTTTATAGAAGTCTGGCTTCGGAATACTGCAGCTGAACTTCCTAAATTTAAAAAAAAAAGAAAAAAAAAAAGAGTCCTGCTGGAGTGGGGGCTGCATTATTCCTTGCATAGCAACTGACACTGCAAAATCAATGCACGTTTCTTTTGTGAGGCAAATTTTCATTAACATCCATAGTTTTACCAGTCTACAACCTCCAAGCTTTTCTTACTATATTGAATTGCTGAATTGGTACATGGAACCTGTAATTCACAGTAAATTAAAAATGGCCACTTCCTTAATATTATAATATATAGTGAACAATCTTTCTAACCAGGTTGCCCTTTAATTACACAAATGTTAAAGTCAGTATACATTCCTTTCTTTACAATGAAAGCACATACCAAGTTTAATTCCAAATGCACTGCATCAAAAGTGGCTAACCAAGAGTTGTGTCACATAACAACAGACCATTGTTTGTACTCTACAGCCTTCCTAATTAGTTCAAGCTCTCTACATTTGAGTGAGCACAGGTATCTGAGATAGGCTCAGCTCATGAGCTGTATAGCATGAGTGTTTGGAAATCTTGGGGCAATTTCTTGCACAGTAGCTATATTAACTTCTTCCAAGGCGAGATGTTGGAGCATATGTGTATAGGAGTTGGCATATGCCTAATTCAGGTATTGCTCCTAGCACTGAAATGAAGAAAATGCTAACCATGTTTTTCCACTTCTACAGATTTTACACATTAGCACTTCCACAGGAGAAGTGCTGGAGAATTTTCTCCTTTACATAAGCACTTTAGATGCCTAGCAGTATCATTACATAGCATAATCTCCCCAGTCTAGGAAAGGTTAGGCAGAGATGTTATGTCTTCTGCATTAATAACCGCTTCATGTGCTTGTTTCAGGTTCTTTTTAATGTATCTCATTAACAAGGATGAAACTGAGCATACTGGCCAGGTGAGTAGAAAATAAAACTTAATTTTTTTTTTCTTAAGATTATCTTTCAACGTTTTTATCTTCTCCAGCCTTGTAGTTGTGTACCACCAGGTGGAACTGATGTACCACCATGGAGTGGAGATGATGCCACCCCCCACCCCCACTCGCCGCCAACAGTCTTCTGCGAGTGAAAGAAAAGGGTGAAAAAAAAAAAGGGAGGGGGTGGGCTGCAGCAGTGTGCTATTCTACCCAGCACTGAACTCTGGCAGAAGTCAGTTAACTAGTAATCTTACTGTCATCTTATCTCTGAAATGAAACCCTGAAATATACCAGTTGTAGTTTATTCCCAAAAGATTAAGTAGTTAAGCTACTGTATTTGTAGTCTAGATCCATATATATACACACATACACACACAGATAGGTATATGGATGTGTGTACATATGTTTAGTGTTGTTAGGCCCTAAAAGGAAATAAATAAGAAAATAAATAGGATTTAATTATATCTTATCTCAAAGAAGAAGCTGTAATGGAAACACTACAGAAGTACCTTACACCAAGTAAACTAAAACACATTTTATATAAACAGATTGTGTACAGGTTTGCTCTAACTAGACTGATTAATTTACACTTACACAGTTTTTCTAATAGGGCTTGAATTTCAGTAGTACTGAATCAAGAAAAGTACAGAACAATACTTTTACAAACGTTCTTGAGTTACGATCTTTGAGATTCAATGTCTTCACAGTCCTACTCCATGGTAATAGGCACAGTACCTGGGTATTGTTAAAAGTTTATCTAGAGCACTAACTGCAAGGTATCTGTTAAAATAAATACTCTTTATCATTTTCAGGAGTCATTTGTGTGGAAGATGTACCAAGAAAGATGTTGGGATTTCTTCCCAGCAGGGGACTGCTTCCGGAAACAGTATGAAGATCAACTTGGCTAATATCACAAAAGAAATTATTTACTCATGAACTGTTAAGATTCAGTATACAAAAAAACTTCTTTTCTTTTCATGGTGTAATTCCACAGCTTGTATTTGCTGTAAATGTCTTTAAACTTCAAGACATACATAAAATTTGACACTATTTCATAGGCTTTTTGTACCTACCACATATGAAACAGTTTTTTTGTTGGAATTTTAATTAGAAAAGAGAGAACTATGCCAGATTGACTTAAGCCTTCCAGTTCAAACATAGTCGGAAATTGTAACAACTTTTTAACCACATCATTAACCTAGTGTTTGGCAGTACAGTTGAAAGGGCTAAAAGGTGTCTTAATTGCACAACATTTGACATTTAAGGACTTGAACATCAGAGGCCATGCCTCAGAGAAAATATTTTACCTAACTGCTGTCCAGTTTTTCCCCCCAGTATGTGCTAGTGAATGTATTAAGATACAGCTTGAAAAGCTTTAAGCGGTTAAAAAGAAAACATTTTCAAACACTTCGACCTTGAAACATTAAGTGCCTTAAAACCTCTGTAGACATAGCTATGCAAACTTTTTATTTATATTAGTGTTCTAGATGAACAGATCCATTAACTGTATTGCTTTTCTGTCTTTCTGTATGAAATGGCACTTGAAGTTTGTTTATATACTACCTTCAATAACAGCTTATTAGAAGCTGCTGTTAAAAGACATACACTGTATCAAAATGAATACAATTTAAACCTTAGGCCAAAATAAAACAATGCTCTATGGTCACCTGCAAGTAGAAGCTGCTAGGATTATGCATTTTTTTCTTCTAATAAAAAGTGCCCACTGCAATAAAGTATTACAAACCAAATATTACCGTCACTGTCTTCTTTCTCATTTTTCTACAATATGGAGATGTGGCATGAGGATGGTGACTAAAAACCACATGTATTCATTGTTCATTCATAGCTTTATTTTAAGGACTACGTAGAGCAAGTACAAGCTGAAGTAACTGTTCTCTTAGTGTGCTGTAGCCTGCATCTTTAGCAAACAAAATCCTAATTTCATCACAAATTTTAGACCTTTCTAAGAATATTAGTCTTAGACAATTTTCAATCACATCTACATGAATGTTGGTTGCACAGAATTTTAGGTGCCAGCAAAAAAAAACCGGGCATTTGGCATAGTGAACGAAGTGAAACAGATAGATAAAGGAAATAACGAGGAGATAAAGGAAGAATCAGCTTTCTACTTAATGTTTGCTATTTTCAGTTATTCACATAAGAAAATTTGAGCTTCAGGAAATCATGCTGTCCAGCCAATCTTCAAGCTCTTCCTCAGTGACATTTTTAGATGTACTTTGCTGTTGCTGCGATGCTATACTCTCCTCTTCAGGCATATCTAGTTTTAAGGGGTCTGGAAAAGTGAAAAGAACAGACTTCAAAATCTGGAAACAATTCCATACCCTCTCTTTGTCCCAGATCATTTTGCTTTTTAATGCACAATGACTCTATTTAAACACAATCTCTCTTTCTTGATGAATAGCGAGTCATAGTCTAAAAATAGTAGCAACAATAAAAAAAATGAGGCAGCTTAATAAGCTCAACCAGAACAATGTGGCTTCCCTCTGATCCAAGGGGGGCTGGGCCTGGTCTGCAGCAGACAGATTATAAGTGATCTCCTACTGCGAGCTCTTCGCAATCCTGTCTGATGGAGAGTTTACTTTAATGTAGGAGAGGAGCAGGAGGCCACAACAGCAGATTGCCCTGCATGATTATTACAGCATGATATGATTCCATGTTCTGATGGCATTGTTTTCTTAAGGGATTTACACTGTGCTTTGGAGTGGAAAGCATGACATACCACTGAAATGAAAGAGCATTTCAAGATTGTCTTCAGTAACAAGACTTGCTGTATTGCTTGTGGTGACGTCTTACATGTTCAACCATCTTGGACTTAATTTTTAAGATAGCAAGAAAATCATACACAAAAAATCAGAGATGCTAAAAATTCTTTTACAGCATTGTAGACTGGGGAGGAGTAGCAAACCATCTCCATTAAAACAAACAAATAGTACAAACGTAACTTCTAGGAATGCAAACAAAAGGAAGGGTTTGCCGATTTTTCTGAAATATGAAAATTGTTGTGTATGTTTTGTTTCCATACTAAACTTAGTTTTGTAAAATCATTGCTAGTAAAGTTGGAAAATAGCATTTATAACAAGCCATCAGAAATAGCTGTCAATTCTGTATACAATTAGCAGAGTGAACTAAAGGCTGATAATGTTATATAAAGACTTTATTTTATCTTCCTCTCACTAAAATTCTCTAGCAGTACATTAATTTTTTTTTTTAATTTAAAATTTTGCTGAATCATAAGACCAATGCTGTTCTGCAGAATAATTTCTCTTAATGCTTAAAATGAACTGACAATGGTGAAACTTCAGTTCAGTGGGGAGTTAAAATTGAAAAGGAACAAATGGGTCAGAACACAGCCCCAGATAAATGAAATGCAGTATGACAGATGATGACAGCAGTACTGTTGACTAGCTAATCAAGAGGTCAAAAACATCACCAAAAGAGAGCGCAATGGAAATTAACTAAGGGCATGCCGGGGAGAAGAGAAATCTTACCGTTTTCCTTACAATCCATTTTCAAATCTTTCTTGGTTGATATGTTACAGGATAACGCATCTGACACAGGTCTGTTTTCTGTATCAATGGGAGCATCTAGATTTAGGAGAAGATCTAGTTCTTCATCCAAATGGTCAGTCTCTTGCTTTGATAGTGGATGGGCTCTCTGAAATGGTTCTGCTGCACTTGCCCTAGGACCATTTTTACTTCCAGGCTCTGATGGAGCAACAGATTCACCAATGGGATGGGAGACGAACACCGTTTCACTTTGAGCCAGAGACTGTCGGAACAGGAGCTCTCTCCTCTTGCTGTCTTCAATAATTTTAGATTTCATCTGTGGGAGCTCTACAGGTGTTGATGCCTAAGAGTACAAGAAAGGACTTGAGTCTTTCTAACGATTAACTCCATTCTGTCTAATTTGGATTGTAGTTCATACTTCCTATATTTGATCACTTAAGAAGGTACAACGAATTTCAGCAGAATTGAATTCAGAACTAAAAGTAAACTAAAGTTATCTTGATGATACTTTTACAGAAGCAACTAAAAAATACAAACTCCTTTTATCCCTTATTACAGAATATGAGATTGTATGCTAAATCAGCAAGTTCCATTGTTCACAAATACTTCTTGGAGAGTTACTTTTCTTTAATTCTTCTGTAATGAAATCCCATCAATATTCTGAATTTTGGAATAACTAAAGTCAGAATTTGGCTAGAAACATTATCCCATGTTAGGCCTTCCATCCAAAATTCCAGTCTTGAAAGCAAACCATACTACAGGTCGCTGAAAATCATTTAGCAAAAGTTATAGTATATAGCGGTGTATTTTGAAAAATGAAACCAAATTACAAAACGTTATCAAATAGTGAAACAAGAAATGGCAACTCATTATTTAACTGTGGAACACAGATTCTGCTTTTATCAGGATGCCCTGGCATTAATAACACTGCAGCATATCTGATAACCACATCACCGGACAGAACGATGAGACAAAGATTAAATGTCATAACATACACTTTATAACCCTGATAAAAGTTAAAGACCGTGACTAGAACTCTGAAGAAGAAAATTGTATTTGAAAGCAACATTTTGAAAGCAATCCCTTAGACATCACATCTGCAGATATATTTGAGCTCCATTAAGAAAAAGCATAGTGGTGTCAGTCACTGAAGCGCTTCATGCAACTCCAAACAGAAGTAAAATTTCTTCCATAAGGGTCGTGTTTCTTTTTCCTTGCTTGAGCAGATGGATTTTTTTTAAGAATTTTGGTTTTGTATTTACATCTTATTGGTTGTTTTGCCCTTAAATGAATATTTTCTTTTTCACAGCCTGAAGAAACATTTTTTCCTAATATTCTGTTGCTTTCTTTTTTTCACCAGAGCATAACTGACATTTTCTGCACTTGTTTGATTGACAGTTCTACCTGTTCTAACACTGATGTAAGTTTGATTCATAGAATAAACATGTATGATGATATTAGCTATGTAGAAGAGTAAATCACAGTTAAAATAATTAACAGAAAAGAATGTGAAAGCACTTTCAAAATTTTGGTGCAAGCTTTTAACAGCTGCTAAGAAGAGAAGCAAATACAAAACCAGTGCAATCATTCCATGTCAAACACTGATACCTGGCTTCGAATCTCATGTGCTGCACATTGAAGCATTCTATTTAAAGCCAACAAAGCATAAGAAGTGCTGATAGAGGGGTATCCTGCATTACATGCCATTTGACATGCCAGTTTCAAGAAATGTATTTACTTATAAAATACATTCTACTTATGTTTGAAGACCAAGTTTAAAGTAGCCATTCTTGCATAGATTGTTTCACTTAAAATATTTGCATTTTCTTGTGAAAATTCACAGCATTACCTGCACAAGTTCAGCAGCTACATTCAACCTCAGATGTAGAGGCAATTCCTGAAGGGCCTGGACCAAAGACTGGCAGTCAACAGAAAGTGCAGATAACTGAAATATAATTCAATACACAGTACACTTGTATTAAAAAAAAATATGAACTAATAATGACTATTACATTCCCCTGTTCCACGCATTCAAGGAATGTGAAGAACAATCTAATGAAATACAGGAATTCATAGTTTTAAGTTACACATGTACAAAGCAGTTTGGCTAAATGACCATATAAACACCTACAATGCCAATAATCACTTAAAGGTTTAAAAACAAGGTATAAATGGAATGCTGCTTTGGCAATGCCTTGAAAAATCCAAAGTAGGATATAGTTCTGCAAGTTGATAATGTCATAAGAGGCTTTTCCAACTCAAACATATTTTAAGCTTTCTATGCAGTGAGAATCGCCATTCTTTAATGAGTTGCTGCTGTTTTCTAAGCAATCAAACCATGTAGCTTGTGTGTAGCTCTACCGGTTTTAGTGCCTGAACAACATGGCCCTTTTTATACTTCTCCATCTTTTAAAATGTTTCGATGCTTACAAAAGCGACAAACTATAGTTACGTACACTTCTAAAATTATACTCAAGATATTCAAGAAAGATTACTGCTGCCTAGTTGCTTAAAAAGGTGGAACTTTCACTTATTAACATGACAGGTACTAAAGTTTCCTTTTCTCTTGACCCCTTTTTATTTTGGCTGTAAACTACTAAAAAATTTACACAAAATGGACCAGCAATATTTGATGTTTTTACAGAACGCCCCGGGCTTTGGTAGACTTAAACAGATTTTGAGCTCACAGTACAGCAGAACTTTCTGAGCGTGTTAACCATTGATGAAAAAGGTATTTGTTATCCATCACATATTTTAAAATCTGACAACAAAATGCTTAAGTTCAGTTTATACTCTGATTTTCATGGAAGCAGAGAAGCTGCTTCTAAATCTAGCTTAAAGAGATAAAAATTTGTCCTTCTCAGTATGGTATAGTCCAAATACTCAATTAGGAGAGAGTGTTTTGTGCCATATCATAAGATATTTGTAAAAGGAATTCACACTGCTCCCAAAAGCCAGTAAACAGGATGGCTTTTGACATCTGCACACACAGCAAGAATGAACATCAAAGACATAGTGTGTTCAGATAGCATATTTACAAAATTAAAATAAATTAAAAAAAGAAACAATGCAGTTGGTTTAACACTTTCTTGTACCCAAATTCTGGTTCTGGTATCCAGTAATGACAGTAAAAGGACTAAACAACTTAAATACCTGATGGTTAGAATTTTTCTTCTTTATTAACAACTTTATTTTACAACGGATTAGTGATCAAAGATGATTCACTGGAACAAGTAACCTCAAAAAGTCTTCAACAAGCAATTCTTGTTGCCCAACAATGAACTAGAACTTCAGAAAACCCAGTTCTTTTGACAGATCGATACTGAAGATTAAATATGGCTTCTACACATTTGCAAAGGACAAGGAAATCTCATGAATCTGGTAACATAAAAAATTGTAAAAAGTCAAGTATCATTGAATAACATTTAAGTGCATTTGGGAAGAGCTAAGTACACTTGCAAAAAGATTTAATGTGAATGAACATTGCGAATGAAAGTGAAAATGGAGACAGGGAAGAGGAGGAAAGGCTGACGATGAAGGAAAAGAGGAATTTGGAGAAATAACACAATGGAAAAAGGAATTCAATATGCAAGTAGAGATTTCACTAGAAGTGGTGTTTGAATAAAAACCAAACAAATGGATCAAAGCACTATTTAATAAATTATAAGCACTTCATGGCACATGTAGTTATTTGTTCAAGAAAATAAGTAGAGGCATACTTTGCTGCTGGAATTTCCGTTTTTTACTGAAAAATCCAAATGACTATTACCTGTTTGATTTTTAAATTGCAGACCATGTTCCGAAACATTTTTATTCCATTCTATCAATATACAATAAAGCAAATCCAGATCTACTTTTTGTAACAATGAATGATAATATTCTTAATAAACTGAAAATTAGTTATTGTTGATGTCACTGTTACATTTCCATTCCACATTTGAAACTGATGCTTTGCCATTGCTTTCTACAAATAATAGGGAATGGGAAATATCTAGTTATTCTGCAACTATTTTTGTGCTTTTTCTGCTTTATTTTTTCCATGGTTGTTGTGTTTTAACACAGCAGGCAGCCAAACACCACACAGCCACTCGCTCGCTCACTCCCCCCCTCCCCCCCGCCCCCCCCAGTGGGATGGGGGAAAGAATCGGTGGAAAAAACATAAAATTCATGGATTGAGATAAAAACTTTAGTAGAACAGAAAGGGGGGGGGGGGAGAATAATGGTAGAATATACAAAATTAATAATGTACAATGCAATTGCTCACCACCCGCCGACCTATGCCCAGCCCATCCCCAAGCAGCAATCACTACTTCCCAGACCATGCTTCCTAGTTTATATACTGAGCATGACGTCATATGGTATGGAATACCCCGTTGGTCAGTTGGGTTAGCTGTCCTGGCTATGCTCCCTCCCAGCTTCTTGTGCACCTGGCAAAGCATGGGAAGCTGAAAAGTCCTTGACTAAGTAAACACTACCTAGCAACAACTAAAAGATCAGTGTGTTATCAACATTCTTCTCATACTAAATCCGAACCACAGCACTATACCAGCTACTAGGAAGAAAATTAACTCTATCCCAGCCAAAACCAGGACAATTGTAATACTTCGCTTCAATTTACAATTCCCTAGTCTTGTACATAATGTATAGACAGGCAAAGAACTAAAAACAGGGAAAGAACTAAGAGGTAAAGGCAAGGAATTCGGCAAAGTGGATCTAGGATGAAAATTAGAGCTGCTTTCAGGGAAAAGAAAGATGGGCCAGAAACAAAAAGGAAATAACAGGCTGAAGACCAGAGACAATGTGAAAAATTCGATAGTGCTATGAAACCATCTGGGCCAGGATTCTGGACTAAAATAAGAAATCAAAGGAAGGGTAATGGTGACTAGTGCAGTAAACTATTTCAAACTGACATAAGAACAATGAAAGACAGGAAACAGTTTGAAACAACAAATTTGGACAGGGCAGGACAAATGACTACAGTTTGGTAGTCACAACAACAGAGGCACAAGAATGCACAGCACATTTCACAATGAGTGAGAGCGTGGGACGGGCTCCAGAACTGTGCAGTCTCATCACTGGCAGCCAGAAGAATATTTGTGAAATCCACTGACAACGTGCAACTTCACTCTGCTCACAATGGCTTTGGCCATTCAGAAATTAATTAATGTGTTCAAATCACCTAAATGCTATAATGACAAGCCTGTGAGGAAATTATGAAGAAATAATATTCTGGATGCTGACATCCTGCACACTAGGAGCAGGAGGAACTGATAAGAAAAAAATACACAGTCATTGAAAGACTGTATCACACTGAACAAACATATGATACTTTAAACAAATGCTGCACTTGGGTTTATTTCCTCATTTTAATTTGACTTTGCAGCTTTAATGTACCCTTAAATATCACTTCCCAGGGAATAATTATTGTCGATAATTTAGTAAATAAATAGCAAACTTTTAAAATATGAGTACATATGTATGTTTCAAGAAACACTCAAGCACAATTTTGCAGCAATTTTAAGAAAAGCTTGGAAGACAAAAGCATTTATCTTGCAATAATTTAGGTGACTTATGTGAGGAAGACAGCTGCAGACATTAGACACTTTCCAATATCCTGATACAGAAAAGAGCAAACTCCTATTGCTCTGCCCCTTCTTATTCCAGCATAGAGAATCCACATACAAATAATCTAAAACCTAGTTGGTCCCACAGTAATTTCGGAGGTGAAGTTTCAACCAGAGGACATGAACCATTAATTTGAAAGAACTAGAACAAGCTTCATAATCAAATAGATGAATATACTCTTATTGGTTTTGTTATAGGCATTTTACTAAACTATTTTCTCTTGAATACAGCTGAAAAAGGAAGGCTGACTTGATATGTCAGTAAAGCAAAGTGACAGTTCCTTATTTTCCCCTCACTGGATAGATTTGCTTGTTCTTTTCTTTCAATGTTAATTAAAAACCTAGCCTGCTGCTTTGATTAGTCTTCAATAGAAAAAAAAACTACAAGACCCAAGAGCCTCCAGCATCAGAGACAAATTAATAAACATATACAGAATAAAGAGTACTATTATTGTATTAAACAATTTGTTGCTGAAAGCACAACTGCCTAGGTATTCTGTGCCAGGCAATTATCCACACAAACTCATTTGAATATAATTCTGTTACCTGCTTATGGCATAAGCTTTCTCTATCCCATTC
The DNA here is from genome assembly GCF_000690835.1 of Fulmarus glacialis. Classification (NCBI taxonomy): domain Eukaryota; kingdom Metazoa; phylum Chordata; class Aves; order Procellariiformes; family Procellariidae; genus Fulmarus; species Fulmarus glacialis. Next base: position 34,925 of record NW_009230538.1, read on the forward strand.
CTTCTCATCAGCAAATCGGAACTGTGTAAAGGAATCTCCTACAGAAAAGAAATAAAAAAAATATTTATTTTTCAAAAAAATAACAAGCTTTCTCCAACGTTCCCAACCCTACAGAAGTAAATTCAATCAATAAACATCACATCTTCAACAAATCTGCATTTAATTTTAATGCTGCTTGCATTCACAGTATTAAACTTCTTTAAGCCAAAGTTCTATAGAAAGTTCTTTTAATCTCTTATTTGCAAAACAGTACTGTAAAAGGCACAACAAATTCAAAACTGAATGAGGAGGTGCTAGGTGCCATGTCAACAAGCAAGATTTTAATTGAGAAGTCCAATTTGGACAACATACTAGGAATACATACAGTAATTCAGAGAGTGCATTTTTTATGAACAGCTTTGAATGTGCTGTAGATAAACCTTCTCTTATCAACATGTAAATCTCTCTTAAAATGGATTATAAATGTTTTAAAAATCAGTTTGTACAGGCCAAGTAAAACGAATTTTGTTGTCTGGTAGCTAAATTCTCCAGACTCTCTCTTCCTTGAACTAGTCCCTACTCCAGCATGTCATCAAAAAGATGACTGAACCCCAAAGTCCAAATCACATACATAAGGGACTGAATTAAAGAAACCTTAAATAGGGCTAATTAAGCTACAGATGTAACCTTAGTTATAGGATCTTCTAGCCTCCTACCACATTCCTCCAAGCAGGAACTTCCTCTTACTATAGCAGGGCTTGGGTTATTATTTTGTTTTAGATGCGTGTCGTGGTTTAACCTGGCAGGCAGCCAAATACCACGCAGCTGCTCCCTCACTCCCCCCCTCCCAGCGGGACAGGGAGAGAATCGGAAGGGTAAGAATGAGAAAAACTTGTGGGTTGAGATAAAGACAGTTTAGTAGGACAGGAAAGGGAAAATAATAATGATAACGATAGAATATACAAAATGAGTGATGCACAATGCAATTGCTCACCACCCGCACTGACTGATAACCAAGTAGCAATCGCTACTTCCTAGAACACGCCTTCCATTCATATATTGAGCGTGATGTCACATGGTATGGAATACCCCGTTGGCCAGCTGGGCTAGCTGTCCTGGCTGTGCTCCCTCCCAGTCTAGCTTGGTAGCAGAGGATAGTTGTCCTTGACAAGGTACTTAGCAACAACTGAAAACATCAGTGTGTTATCAACATTCTTCTCATATCAAATCCAAAACACAGCACTAGGAAAAAATTTAACTCTATCCCAGCCGAAACCAGGACAATGCGATATTTCTATTGCAGTATCATGCTGGGTTGCAGAAGACAGTCCTATAAATTTATTCACTGAAAAAACACACAAAAATTCCAAGAACTCAAAAATATTAGTAAGGTCTGTGACAGAGGAAACATGAAAGATTAGGGTTGCAAGATGATGGCCAAAGGTCTCGAGTAACAGAAAGCAAAGATACTGCTGATACAGAGTATGGGACATATGCCTTCTTAGACCTCGCAGATTGAGAACAAATAGCTGTTTCAGAAGCTCTATTAGGAAAAAAAACAACCTGTTAAATTATTGCGTGAAGGAGATGAAATTTGATCCCGAGAATTGCAGATCACGTATAAGTCACTAGGATTTAGTCCAGCAGTTAGTTAAGAAGCAACAGCTCATTCTGTCTCAACCTCTAATAGAGAATGAATGCACTAGAGGAAGTTTTCAATGGCATTACCAACAACTGAGCATCTACTTCCATTTGGCTCTCAACATCCTAACTGCCATTCATACTTTTGACAATTCCTGAATCATGCCCTTAATCCTGCATGCAAAATCCAAACATATAACGTGCTGTATCCGAAATGGGCTTCTTTTCCATTGTCTGCCTGTCCCAAAATGTAGGGGATTTCAGCCTTTCAGCAATTTTACTCAACAGTGCAACCATCAGCCAGCTTCTGTTTTGCAAACAGAATGAATAAGCAGCAAAATGGCATAGTAATTGGCATATTTCTTTGCCAAACAATAAAAAAAGGGAGACTTAACCATCTCCCAGCTGGAATGTAAAATTTATTGGCATGGCTTTTTTTTGTTATATTTGAAGTGCAATTCTAATTCACTGCATTTCATGTATGCTCATTGGGTATGCAATGTACTCATATACTAATCACACTGTGTACCTGATATGTCCATCATCGTCATCTTCAGAACCATTCTAGCAAGAAAGTGACTTTCTCAGCTGAGTATTTATATAGATATTTATGACCATGACCATGTCCAGCTTGGATCTGCATCTCCCTGTTTTCATTAGGTTTATCCAACATTGTTCAGCATTACTGGGTTGACATACAACCTTGCCTGATCAACTAGGCTTTGGTTTACATTCAATGCCTCAGATACTACTATTTTGAAAACAACCAGTATCAAACAGTACAAGTGCAAATAATTAAAATTAAGCACTGAAATTAACATTTAGATATCTAAGAAGCAGCCTAATTTTATAAATGTTTAGTTCATATAATTCACAAACACCAGGTTCCATGATGGCTAGGTATGCTCAGCAGTATGGAAGAATAAGACCCTGTCTTTATGTATCTATCTGCAGATGCAAATACTTAACTTGAGCGCTCACAGTTGACTCACTGCCGACAAAGGTGCCTTCCTCTTCATTGCACAACAGTAAATAAATCCCCCTCTTTCAAAATATCTAGAATACTGCTCATAAGTAATAACTAATGCAGAAAATTAAAGAAATCCAAATTCATTCTTCAGTCTCATGATTTTAAAATGGGTATGAAAATGCGCAAATTAATTTATGTTTTAACAGCTCGTATTTTAAAGGCTCAATTTAGTTACATATGTAAAGAAGTTTTATTGCAAAATAATTAAACCAAGTGATCCTCAAAGTCTTCATACTATTAGAACAAAGGCATAAGTATTTTCTTCCAACATCCCCAAGACTCCTTCAGTTATTTCTCATGCTGTGTCAAAGAGGAAATAAAGAGTTTCCTCTGCTCTTAAAAGGAGTAAAATTAAACTAAAAGATTAGTCGAATGCTTTCAGTATCTGAGAATGACCAGATGTAAAGTAGCTAAACAAACCTACCTCATCAGGAAAATCCACTGGGATCAAGAACTGGTTTATGATTCTTCATACTCACAAAGTTGGTAATAACAGATCTTCAGTTTGATATTTTATTGCTGAATTAAAGGGTATGACTTAAACTGTAGTTTAACAAGGCTCTTTAAATAAGTTAACAAAGCATGCCTTTCAAATGGAAAAGCAATAACTACAATTCACAGTAGCACATTTAATGCAAATTATGTTAATGAGAATGTTGGTCTAACCAATTATCTTTTCACAAATTCCTTTACCCTGAAAATAACTTCCTTTTATGCCATGAATACTAATCAAATGTCTTGCAATGACTCCGAGTTCCTTCCAACATAAAAAAATACTTTTCTTCATGTGAATAGTTTTTATGTTACTTATAAATATCACTTGGCTTTCAAACACAGAGTAGCTAAAAATAATGCATTCAAGTAAACCTCACACACAGTCTTTGGTAACATTCATAATAAGCCGTGATATTTTTTATTGTATAAAATGTAACTTTATTATGAAAGAATAGCAGATCTAAACCACCATGCTTTCCTATCACTTGAATACATTTTAAAGCTAAATCAATTGATTTAAATAGAACACATGTTTCATAGTCTTATTAGCCCAATTATCCCTTCATACAAATATTCATTGAATAGCAGAATCAAACAAATCCTATCTGTAATCTGTAATAAATATTTTCCAATCTGTGAAATTATGAGAGTCTAAAAGTTGAAAAAATTGAAAAAAAAACGGTTTTCAGTAGGAAAACTGACATATCAGTGGGATGATTTTGTTCATTTTAACTCTCTAATTCATTAAAAACAAAAGACACAAAACATTGCTGAAGACAGAGGAAAAATATTCTATAGTCTTACACATTTTCAAATTGGAGGTGGGGAGCAAACAAACAGTGTAACTGGATCCTTCTAAGACTGCTGTGACTGTAAAGAAGCACTGCAAGGGCAAATACAAGACTCTAAACCCATTTTTTAAATCAGAATTTACCTCCTCCTAAATAAGCACCAATGATTTTGATAAACTTATTTGGGGTTTTCCAACCTTTGTTCATCTCCCATTTATTTTATTTTGGGAATTCAAGCCTCTGTCTACATGTCTGTTTAGTCAGCTAAATAATATGCAATAAATTTATGATGGCAGTATGCAGCTGAACCAAATAAAGCACAACAGAAAACCACAACTTAGCTACATTTGGGAAATTAACAACGAGACCTAAAATATCTCAAAAAGCATTCTCTATCTACTACACTAGTCAAAGTTTTTCCTGAGTACTAAATTGTGAAGATTCTCTCCAAAGACAGTCCATCTTTAGAACAGATTTTAAACAATTTTGCAAGTTTCACTTGTAAGAGATCTCTATATATATATATTGATCCCCAGAGTTCACCACTATTTATGAAGGATATAATATCAGAACAAGCTACCTGACTGTTCCACCAGTCTTCTTCATGAGTTGCAACAATGCACGAGGAAACAGATGTTATTTTTAAGGTGAAAAAAAGAACCAGATCTTCCAATCTAACACTTTTTTGCAGGGAAAAACAATCTGAATTGCAGAGTTTAGGCATGCATGATGCTTGAAATCTTATCCAACATCAGTGGTTCATATAAGACTGACTAACTCTCTTGAGGAGTCAGGGGGAAGATAAGCAACATATTATTTCCCTTTTAATAGTGCAAGACTTCATGTAGAAGGTCCAAGAGAAGACACAGATCTATAGATCAAAGAAAAGGTGGGCAACTACTAAGTCATGAATTTCGAGCCAACTTATGAGCAGAAAGAGAAAACTAAAGCTTACCAGTCTTTTGGGATGAATTAGGTGTGAGTGAATCTTTCTCAAACTGGAGGAAAAAGCATGAGGAAGAACTCCCATCCACCCATGCCATGGCTTGCTCTAACTAGAAGATTTTGAAAACAGCATGGAAACAGCAAGAACCACAGACTGGGTGCTTTGGAACATCATGTGAATGAAAAGATGTCTTTTCTCCTTACACAGTGTTTCCACATAGTGCAATTTATATATATATGGTAGATATATATAGATATTTATATATTTTTATATATATATATATTAA